>NW_010428763.1:80026-135155 GCF_000710305.1 Buceros rhinoceros silvestris | reverse complement strand
ATCAACGCGCAAGGGAATTTGAAGATATTCCTTGGGATGCAACCAGGCCAGCCCACGGTGCAGATGTGTGTGTGTGAGTCTGGGAAGAGCTATCCTTGGCAAAGAAGAGTTCTCTGCAGCCACTCCAGAGGAAAGAGGGACCATGTTTTATTTGCATGAAAGGTTTGCTTCAGGAGAAAGTTCTTATATTGAGAACTTTATCAGGTGAACGGACTGGACTCTTCCTTCCCCCTACCCCCACACTGGCGTGGCGAACCGTAAGCAGGGGTCATTTCAATCGGGAGATTTTATGTGTAACTGTACACTTTTATCTATTCTCCCTTTATCTCTTTCTCTCCCTTTTCCAGTCCGGTTTAATTTTGAAAATTATTTTACTTTGAGGGTGTTTTTCTATTAAACTTTTCTGTTTCTATCCTTTTCATACGTAGCCTGTGTGTTATCATTTCCTTTGCCCGACTAAAGCGTTAATGAGCTCGTTAACGTGCTGATAAGCCGTTAACAAGCATCAAAAGTTTTTTGTGTGTGGTTTGGCTGGTTTTGCTTTTCCAGCCGACACACTATTTTGTCGCATCCCTTTCAGTGGGAAACAGCCCCTCTTCTTCAACCTGCGACAGAGATGAAGCTAACAACAAAGGTCCAAAGCCTTTTCAGTCTATAAATCCATTCTTCATTTGCAGTAACAACTGAGATATGAGGAAATATGGCATAAAAGTCTAACACTGGTGACTGCAAGATCTCACGTTTCCCTCCAAGTTCAGAGATCAACATCCAGTTGTGAAATTTTGATAACTGATGCAGGCCAGCATGACAAGATCCTGTTTTCCTAACTTGTCACATCTAAGGAGCTTTATGAACCAGTGAACACCTCTGATGGTTGAGAAATAAGACTTTCCTTGACCCTCTAGATTTCCACGCTTCACCTATACTCACAGTTCAGGCAGAAATTTGAGTCTTCTGTGTTCTTTGCAAAGTTCAGAGACAAATTAATTGAGAAACCAGTAATAAGCTTGCAGCTATGGGAGGTTGCAGTCCTGAGCAAATCTGTTACTGATGATCTTACGAACTTCTCAGAAGCAAGCATTCACAGGCTGGAGTAATTACAGAATGATATGTTGAAATAATCAAGAAACATACATAAACATTCTGGAAAAAAGTCCTCGCTAAGATTCCAAGTCAGCACAGCTCTTCCTGAACTCCAGGTAGGTTATGCCATCTCTTCTGGCTTTTTTTGACATTTAGCTGCATAAACGACTGACAAGGAATTAAATATATGACAAGAGCATCTTGATTTTCTCTGTCCAAGTGAAAAGAATCAGCTTTTTTCCCCTTGTGGGACCATGTGTGAAAATCAGCAAAGGAATTATGTACAACGGAACAATAAGCACCTCAGAGTTCTACCAAATAATACAAAACTGAGTAACACAGTCCCCTCTTCTTGTTTTTATAACATCCCTTCTGTTACAAATTCTTTGACAAAACGCACTGGACTCTGTTAGTTTACATACTTATGATGTGAAAAGAATAAGAGAGACACTTCTCATTTTTTCAAGCATTATATCTGATGAACTGTAGTATTACCGCAAAAATTAACCAGACAGTGTACTGGAAGATAAAAGGTTGTGACAAGCCCTTCCCCTCTTCCTTAGATGAATTCAGAAACCAAACCAAACCCCAGGCACAGAAACAATTTTTCAGGAAGAACAGCTAGCTACAAACTCTTCTGAAGAAAAACTACAATCTGTCATTGGCACAGAATATGTTCTATAATCAGACCAACATTCTTCTTCCTATTATAAAAATCTAAATTGAGGAAATAATTCTAGAGGATGTTCAGCATAGTCCTAACTTTCCTCAGAATCACGCTTCCAAATAAAATTTCTCCCCAGGAGCGCAGATATCTGAGGAAGAACAGAAAATGGAAGTGGTAGACTTAGTTATTTAGGCAGGCTCTCAATCAAGCCTCTGAAGCCATGGAAATCCAGGCTGGCACAACTTCTTTCAACTATTAGTCAATCAGTTCCTTTAATTTAGCCGTTATTGACTACAAACACTTGTTTTAATTTTTAGATCTAACTTTACTGCAGGAAGCACCTCAAGGACAGAACACATTAATTTGAAACTAAAAGTAAACATGTCTAGGGCAAAAATCCCAGTGACTTGATATGGAGCCTTGGGATCTGTTGTTGACTGGATTTAACTTTTAATTACATGTTTGATAACAGGAGGCTATAAAGTGCTCTGGAAAAAATGAATGAAAATTGCACACTTAAGAAGAGTTTCAGTTACAGATCTATTACAGCTGCAACAGTGTTAAACACAGATTAAAAACCACACAGCAGAATTTGATCTAAAGAGAACTTTTCTGTCTAAATATTTTTACTGCCTTGCTGTTCTAATTAATCTTATATTGCAAATTAATCTATTGCTAATACATAAAGGTTAAGTAAATATTACTATAATAGAGTAACTGTTTAAAAGGAGATATTTAATCTAGAAAGTCTTATACCCCTTACTTCCTTAACTATTAAATAATCAGGTATATGAACATAATCATACAGGCCTCCCTGACAACATTCTGAATTTGAATGAACTTGTACAGGGAAGATTAACAAATTTGCAAAAGATTACCTAGGTTCAAACAGGAAATTTCTCCCCATATAATTCTTATATTTTGATAGTGAAATAAAAACATTAATATTTTTCTCTCCTTTATGTATCTTTTACATTGTCTGCATCAAATTTTAAATTAGATAATGAACTGTCTGGAAGAAAGTCCTTGCAGCACATCAGTTAGTGCAACAGTTCTACCAGTTCTGGGTGATGATTTTTGCCATACTGGAAGGGCAAGTAACCACCAGTTGAGATCATCTACTAAACTAAGATCCCAAATCAAACACAAACTTGAAATTTTTTTCCAGTTTCATTATTATTTGAATGGGTAGACTACCGGTGCTCCCCCTATCTGACAAAAAAGGCTTCCTTTTGAATCAGGGATCCTTATTAATACAGAAACCATGGATGTAGATTACTGAATACACTTTACTCATACAAATCTGTGAGATAGGCAAATCCATTAAGAAAGATCTTGTTGGGCAGCCAATAAGAAATGTTGACAGCTTTTCTTTTCATACAGTAAATGTCTAAATGCTAAAGGACAAATCATCCAAAATTTGAAATAAGACAACTAAGGTTATTTTTGATTCAAAGTTAAATAAGAAGCTCTGACTTTACCACTCCAAGCAAGAGGGGGAAAAAAAAAAAAAAATCTTAAAGTGATGGAAAGAATATACAATTGAGAAATTCTCAGTGATGGTACACTGATGTCACTGGCAATCAGCTTTTGCTTTCAGGAAGTTGTTTTAAGTCTAGCATAGGTACAGAGCACCACTGTTAGAAAACTTCTGATTGTCTTTACAAAAGTGAGTTAGAGATTTTAATCTAGTTCTCATGTGAAGCACTTCACTGTCACTTCAATAAGCTAAGCTAGATAGACCCAGACATAGATACTGAACTGATTGACTGGGTCCCACAAGAAAGAACTGAGACACCTCTGAATGACAATTTTTGGGAAACAGGAGAAGACTATGCTATACCTGTTCTGTATATAAGGAAAAGTTTACTGCAATGTCTGCTATCAATCACGAGTGTTGAGCTTTTATTTTTCATTAATAAAAACACTTAACAGTTTCCTGTCCTCCCACCAGTAACCAGGTAAACTGCAATGCAGCTCTAGGTGCAAACTTTCATGTCCACGCCAACCCTATAGGCACTTAGCAGACTACCAAAGTCTTTCTTATGAGTAGCGCCAAGTTGTTCCCAATGTCCAGCTACATTGCTGTGATGTCAGCAGTGATGACAAAATTAGGAATTTAGGAGGTAAAATTTAGTACCTATGAATTTACTGCAGTCCATTTTTGATGTTAAATGAATTATCAACACTTTGTATCATATAAAATATTCACCTTAATTACAAATCCAGAGTTGCATACAATATTGGAAATGCACTTTCATGACTTATCTACACTGCAGAACACACACAAAAGGAAAATATTGTCAATATAAAAATCAAAGTTGAACAAGTATACTTCTTTAGGAGCATTACCTCACATGCTTCTGAATCATGAAAAATGTAACAAAACAAAACAGAAAGATGCACTGAAGGATGATTAGTAGCTGGTAAGCAACTGAGAACAGCAATGTCAAAGTTGCAGAAATGGACTGATGAGGCAGGTAAGGCTGACAAACTTACTCTGAAGCTGTGGCTGAGGCTGCTGGAAGGAAAGGGGCTGTCCGAACACAAATGGACTGTGGACTAGGGAAGTGGGAGGTTTTGCAGCTTGATCAAAGATGGAAGGAGCTGGGAGATTTGGCCGTGACTGAATGGAATTCAGTATGGCACTCAGTTGGTCACCTGTAGCGGGCAAAACAGTCAAAACTACAACCTGTTACTTGTCATTCTCCAGAAAGGCAGAGTAAAATGGTTCTTAAGTAAAGTTTACGTGATGATAATAGAGAAAGCTCATAAATCTTACTTAGCCACGTGTAACTTTGGTTGTGGCTAAACATAAAAACCTCATCCCATGAATGGCAATACAATTACTTAAAAGTACAAGCAGGGTTTTTAAGGATCATGGATGTTTTACTGCAATTATTTTAAACATTTCAAAAAAAGAGATTTATATTTGCCTTGCTAAAAAATGAAGAGCAGCCAAAGAAAAAAAAAGAAATTCCTAGCATTTACAATAATACACACATGCAACAGAACATGCAGAAAAAGATTAGAAAAATGATGAGAAGGGAAAGATAACATGTAAATAGGCTTTGGCAAGTGTATTTCTGTGCCAAGGCTCTGGTAAATATTTGCTCATTTTTGCAGATATCTTTAGAAGTATTCTCTCATGCTGTTTTTCATGATCAGATTGAAGATAACTTAAGAAAAGTACCACTTAGGAACTAGAACTGGTTGTCTGAAGAACTACATACATTTGTTGAAAGGCAAATTAAGGTCTTCAAAAAAACTAGCATGTTGAAAATAGTTTTAATTTCTGAATGCCAATTCTCATAAAACTCTATGTGAGCACTAGAAATACATGAAGCCTGCAGTAAGAAGGCATAGTTTATCACACGATGTTTTAACTTGAAGTATACTTAGTAGTATGAGCTGGGAGATACCAAGAGTCTGAAAGTATCTCAGATTTCAACCATCTCCAAGCAAATCTTAACAACGTCACTTTATTCTCCAAATTTGTATAATTTTGACAGCATTCTAGAAATTCTAGTAAAAAAATAGTTAATACAGAATTTACAACATTTTTGGGTTATTATCAACTGTCTTTTCAAGGAATTAGAGAAAGACTAGTGGCTGTATGGAACCCTAAGAACGCCAGAATTAAATTCTGCACTTATTTTCTTGGTATTTTGGTTTCAAAATTGAGAGCACAAGAATACCAGAAAACAGCCGCAATGCCTGTCTAAATAATGATCTACAGGTATTCATAAATCAACTTTATTCCACTGTTTTGGAAATAGTATACCAAAAAAAAAATAGAGGAATCAGTACTTGGGCAGCAATCATTCCTACCCTAATAACCCAGAAGTGATTGACATATTTGACAAACCACTATTATTCTTAAATATGATAGGACTATTTCCTAAAATAAGTAATCATTTTAAAAGGGAAGAACATCTGAGAAGAGGTTGGAAGTCATCTGCCCACCATAATTAAATGTGGAGTTGGGTAGGGATGTTTGCGAAGAATATTAAGACTTGCCTGCAAAGCAGAAGGTTGCAGCAGAGAAGATACAGCTAATTCAGAGTGACTGGGGGAGTTATGTCCTGCTGGTAATTCTGATAAACATGGACCTATTACATGGGCATCTTTACATTTGACCAGCAGTTAGAAACACTCAGATAGTGACTGAATTTTCATTGAAACTAGCGTACCCCTAACAGAAGTTCTTTTAACAAACAAGCACCTCCGAAAGAACTGCTTCATTCAGAATTTCCCCTAATAGATTGTGGTTGTGCCTTCAGTTTTTTATTTTCCACAAAACTCAAAGCTTCTTAGACCTGAGAATGCAAAAACTCTATATCAATAAAATAATAAATAGCTGAAGACTTCTGGTTTTGGGAAAGTAATACCATTATTCTTTCACTATAGTTGCCAACAGCTCTCCACTCTTGGGCAATTCAGAAGGAATTACAGCACATGGAATGAATGAAGTCATCTAGCTGACTTACGCACAGTAAGTATCACACCTTGAGGGTACATTGAGAGAATAATGTGTATAAAACGATATGGAATTCAATGCCACAAGTAGCTTCCAAACTTTCTGTAACTGTCAAATCCCAAAGAAAAACCTCAGAAACTGTTTAAGAGTGGATATAGTAAAAAGAGTTACAATGTCTTCAGAGACTAGGATGCCTGTTAATAGAGCATATTGATCTCCAGGATTTGGACAACACTGGAAGAAAAAAATTCTTTTCCTAACATGCTTCTGCAGAAGAAGAATAGATTTTGCACTATTACAAAACTGACATTGAGATAAAAGCTGTAATAGCGCCTCACACGCTGAACTTCAACACTTCCACTTCCGTAATTCAACCATTACTGTGAAACACATATGGCTTTACTGAGAAAAGCAGTTCTGCATAAAAAGTCCTACAAAACAAAAGGAAAACACTTCAACTTTTCCAGCCTTTGACAATAACAAAAAAAAAAAAGGGTTTCCTATAGCAATATAGGGACAAGTAGGTACTGTTTCTTTATGCGGTAAAATACTGAAATGAGAGAAAACTATTTCATGTTATGAAAATAACAAACTAGAACATTTTGAATTTTTTTCCCCTCATGTCATCTCTAAAACAAGTCTTAAATTAAGTTATTTTATTTTAGAGACCACTGGGAATATATGCTGGTGTTAAAAACACATAGCACACCTTAGGCCCATATTTGTAGTGGCCTGGGCAGAGAACAGCGATGCAAGAGTAGAATGACAAAGCTCCACGTTCCAGTAGTATTTCTCAAAGATATCGGCCTTAGCAAAAGTTCTTCTGTATTATTAAATCCTCTTGAATCAATGAATGAACAGAAGGCATGCAGTTTGAGTTTATTATGATGGCTTATATATATATATTTACATCTTGCCAATGAAATAAACCATGGTTAAAGGAAGCAACTATTTTAGGAAAGTATAATTAACAAGGTTTTATTTATTTCCCAGCATTTGTAACTGGCATCTATGTGACTGAAATGTAATTTCAGTTTTACAACTTAAATCTCAAATAGTATTTTTTATCTTGTCATTCCATTACAGGCACTTAAAAATGTCAAGAGAGATGAGAAGTATTTAAAAATGTTTCTGGTAATTTTAAAATTAAATGCTTTCTAAATCCAATAATGTTCATTTTTTTTAACAAGTATGTATTTTTCATTTCTGCATTACAGTTTTGTGCCTACTACTATGGAAAGCCTCAACTGTAACTTACAAATTTTTGATGATCCATTTTATACAGAATAGTTAGAGTGAAATTAAAGCAGAGAAAAAGCAGTTATAACTTTAACTATGTATTTTGTAAATGACCTTGCAATTCACTGCACTACTGCTTACGTCTTTTGGAGAACATCTGATGGTGCCTAAGAGTAGAAGATGAGTAATAAAAATAAGCAAAGTTAAGAAAACCAATTTTTAAAGTGTGAATTTAAAAACATACCTTTGTTATTTCCAAGACCATAATCAAACCCTTGTCCATTAGTACAGCTTGTCCCCTTGCTGAAAGCTTGTATTGAAAAAGGACTTGGGGGAGGAGTCTGAACATTTTGATCTAGAAGTACTTGCTCTGTAAAAAAACCACATCACTTCAGAATTAGAGCATCTTAGTAACTGTTTTACATTGGAAAGATGAGTCACGAGGCAAAGGAGTGTTATTGTTTTCCACAGATAGCACTCTTCCACTCAAAAAGAAAAGCACACATCTCTTCTTTAGAGATCATGCTCTAAAAATATAAAGACGAAGGACTTGAAATACAAAAACAGTTTGCATGGTATGAGTTGCTGCCAGCTTTGCTGTCACACACCACTTAGGAACAAGGCTTGACACTGTTTTCAGTAACATCACATCATCAACGTTTATTGTTTGGGCAGCAATCGTCAAATTAATTCGACAAAGCAGGGTGGAGAAAGGAGAGCTTTCAGAGTGGCAAACTTGGAGCCAACCTTTTAATCCTGGCTACCCCCAATAGTTCATGGGACATAAGACATTTTTTCCCCCGACAGATTTATTAATATCTGTTACCAAATATTACAGGTTTGTTTTCTATATAATACTAAAAAAACCTCCAACCAAAACCAACCTGGGGGCTTTCAGAACGTCTATAACAACAGAAAGGCCAAGGTAAATCAGAGACAGAATCCACTTGACTACTTAGATTTAGGGAGACATTAAGTCAGTAATGTGGTGAGAAATATAATTCCATGTGATGATCTAGAAGAGAAAATTCACAAGATATCTCCCAAACGCAGGTTAAAAGCTCAGGTTAGCACCTTGAACAACTTTTTTCTCTTGTAAAAGTTCTAAAATTAGTGGGGATGCAATTAAAAAAAAAAAAAATTGACTCTTTGAAGACCCACTTCAAAAAAAACCCAAACCTGTATTTCAGGTCAAAACTGCATTTCAGAGTACAAACTTTTACATAACATATTTTTGAATTTAAAAAAAATCAGGGAGAAGGTTGGAAATTTAAACTTGGTTTAAAGAAAAGGATCTAGAATTTTCTCTGTTAGAGACCACTCTAGATCTTGCCGTAGTGTTTCAGCTAATCTAGATACCTGCCTACAGACTTAGCCATTCAGTATTGTCGTTTGCTTTGTCTTTGACAGAAATCCTACTTCTAAGAATTTCATTACAATTTTATTAAATAATGAAAATACAAAAGCAATCTGAAAGACGGTATTATTTATGGATAAACATGTACAGTTACAAATCTAGTGGGAGCTCCTCTAAATCCTAATTATTTCCCTCCAGCAAAAGCACTGATGACAAAGAGTATTCCCAATACATTTCACAGCAAATAAAAGAAATTTAAATATTTTTCAGACATGACTTAAGTACATTAGTTCTACTTGGTACTGAGGTGGACTAGGAACATAGAATAGATGGAAATATCTCAGTAATTGCACTGATAACTGCTTTAGCTAGATGCACAAGAGATCTATCTCCACCCTACTTATAAAAACAGACTCATCTAGAAAAGGATAAAATCAGGCACAGGGCACAGGGCTCGCATCAGAAAGTTTCTAAGATGGTATTCCTATGCTCTGGATCGTAAAAATATTTCTACAGAGTTTTATCCTCAATGCCTGGAGCTTGCATTTCTGTTTTGCTGTGAGAACAAATGGATACTTGGAGATGTCCTTCAGTAGCAGTACATAAATATCAAGAATCTGAAGATAGATCTTCAAACAAGAGTCTTGTTTAAATTCTCCCAAACCTGGCAATTCTTTCTGAAAGCACAGATATACCTCAAGAAATTACAGAAAAGATGAAATCATAAAAAAATTACTGAAACTGGAAAAGACTCCTTAAAATACACAAAACACTGTCGAGTGACTTAAATGTAGTTTACATCTATTCTTCAAAACAAGGACTCTTGAATGGAATTTTTTGCACACTGCTTAATTTATTAACTTCAGAGAAATTATTCTCACCTGGAAAAGCAAACAGCCTCATATTAGGATAGAAAATGAAGTTGACAACCCTGTTATTGAATACATGTGCTTAACATCAAGGTATTGTTCCAATTCACAAATACTTAGTTTCTACAACCTACCTGGGTTCTCTTTTAGTACCTCAGAACTTGACATTATCAGACATAACTAAAAATGGAGAATCTATGACTTCAAAAAAGATACTAGGATAAGTCTTAAGTAAACACTTTTTTTCACCATTTATACATTTTATGAAAAAATTTTGGTTATTCCCCTTCCTTGCAGAATGTTTTATGCCTTAACATCAAGCAGCAAGAGCCTACAACAAATACATATGTATTAGCAAATTGTTATATGTTTTAATATACTAATGTGATTATAATTATCAGAGTACCTAGGTATGAAATACCTTTCAGCGCAAAATGTTAAAATGAGAAAAAAGAGGAAGAGAGTCTGTTACAATGGACAAATGAGTCTGACAATAAGTACTACCTAAAGATACAAGGAACAAGCAGAATATGACTGCTCAAGTGGAAGTTTCTCATGAAGACGCCTTTTGGAAAACAAATGCATTAGATCCCATAAATGAGGTGGGAAAAGTGAGAAATATATATTGAAGAAAAAACAAAAGAAGGCTTGAAGAAACTAACTCCCCAAGTAAGTTGAAACAAACCAGCCCCTGGGGAACTCTACCAAAATTTTATTATCAACAGAAGAACCTCACATGTTTCTCTGAGAGTATCTGTAGCAAAATAATGCTAATGATGATCCACAGCAATTTTTACTAGACATTGGAAAGGCAAGAGGAACACATAGGACAGCA
Organism: Buceros rhinoceros silvestris; assembly: GCF_000710305.1. Lineage (NCBI taxonomy): Eukaryota > Metazoa > Chordata > Aves > Bucerotiformes > Bucerotidae > Buceros > Buceros rhinoceros. The sequence continues at coordinate 124,625 of NW_010428763.1, read as the reverse complement.
GGCTTGCTGTGTCCAGTTTCAGGCTCCCCATCAGAAGACACGAGTTTGGTGGAGGCCACCAAGACAGCTGGGGCAGTAGAGCACACAACATCTAAGGAGAAGCTAAGAGATCTGGGTTTGTTCAGTTTTAAAAAGAGAAAGCTAAGACAAGATCTTATCACTCCCTTCAACTACCTAATTGAACAGTTCAGAGCAGATGGAAGCCAGACTCATCTCAGAGGTTCATGGTGATAGGACGAGAGAAAATAAAAAAAATTTGCAGCATGGGAAAATGCGATCAGTCATTAGAAAAACTTCACCATGAAGGTGAGTCAAATACTGGTACAGGTTATCCAGAGAGGCTAGAGATAATTAGAAGTTGACTAGACAAGGGCCTGAGCATCCTGATCTAGCTGAATCTGCACTGACAGGAAGGTTGGATAAATGATCTCCTCCAGAATTATAAATACTGACAGATCACTCCCTGTCTCATCTTTTAAGGGAATGTAAGTAGCCCATATCTTGCACGGGAGAACTCATCCAGATAGGCTGGGACTATCTGTTAAGGAAATAACAGTTTCAGAATACCTCAAGACACTCTCCTGAAGCATTCATGGTGAAAGAGAGATATTATAGATCATACAGGGAAAAACGCAATAAAAAAACTTTGTGTACAAACATTTTGTTTGTTTTCTTTTACTACGTCTAGGTCTTACCCAATCTGAACATGAATTATCAGGACAGAATTTCTGCATTTTAAGAGAATGCAAACATACTTTGCTAACTAAAATAATTAACTAATTTGATGTTAATTTTAAATACAGTGTCAAAAAACATGTTTTAACAGGATGCTGTGTGACAGAATTAACAACAAAATTAAAAGGAACGTAATTCATTCTTCTCTGCTTTTCAAAGACACACAAAGTTGACCAAAGAAAGTTAACAAAAATGCACAATTACTTATTTAAAAATTATCCCCATAGCTATAAAGAAAGATGGTTAGAATCATGATCTATAACCGGTACAGAAGAAAACATGGGTAAATATTTTAACTGTTTTTTGAGAAGATGAAAGCACTTAACATTTATAAACAACTTTGAAGTCCAATTGTGTAAAGTAGCTCAAATGAAAAAGTGCACGTTAATGTTATACCCGTTTAAAACTCAATTTCTTCTTTATTAAATTGTCCTGTCTAAGTTAATTTAAAAAAACAAAACAATAACTTGCCATCTTCGTGTCGGAGGTACTGGTTTCCACCTCTGTCTCTAGCTAACGACCACGCCTCGCCTTCATCGCTTTCACAGAACTCTACCATGCTGTTCTTATCCATTTGCACCCACGTACCTTCTGAATTAGTCACCTGATGCACAGACATAAAAAAGCACAATTTATTAAATTTTCAGATAATCCAGTAGCATGACTCAGCAATTTATTATAGTATCTGAAAAACACACAATCTTTATGTTCCAAAGGAAATGTAAAAGAAAAAGTTTCTTGAATTAAAGCCACAGGCTGAGGCAGACTGAAGTACCAAAACTATTTAGGGCACATTTACAGTTAGAAGTATTTAAAAAAATTAAGTCCTGTTTATCTTCAGAAGAAGCAAAACACCAACATCACAACTTTAGAACATCCAAACAAGCCTGAATAAAAACTTGAAGGAGATAATCACCAATATATGCCTTTTTATTGGTGGCTGCAACAGCAGAATTATAATACCAAGTTATATATGAAAAGTTTGTATGAGTACTAATTTTGTTCCTGATATTGTATTTAGGAAATAGCATGACACACTTCATCCTTAAGCCCTTCTTAACCATAAAACACCACTTCTGGACAACTGGGAACAGTAACAACAGTTCAGCAACCAAACAAACGTGCATACAATCAATATAGAGAAACACAATATATTTGTTGTAATATAATAATAATAATTGGTTACGTCCTAGAGAAACATTTTTTCAATGAAGCAATATTCTTTCAAAGAATATGACAAAAAACACAAGAAACATAATTCTGTAAGGAATACTGTAACAGCAATATATAAGCAAGCAAGTGTAACTGCCATACATTAGCATTATTCCAATCAATGCATACATCTAAAAGGCAAAAGACATAATTGCATTAGTATTTATAATATAAACCAAGTTCAAAGGTTAGTATTTATGATGAGGGTTGGAAAAGCAAACCTGTACAGTGGCAGATTCTTTTGTTGCGTTTACTACTGTTATATACTGGTATCTATGAAGACATGAACTGAAGCTACAAGGATCCATACCTCGCCCACTGCCTTGACTTTGTTTCCCAGAACTAACATTCCAATTGGGATACCTCTAAGGTTAGGGCAGCTTCTGATGTTGTGACCTGATGGGCCAGTCTTCACTACCTTGTACACTCCAGGTCCACCTCGAAGGAATGGCATATCTTGTTCTTGCATCACTGCTTCCTGTGGGCAGTGTGAATTTAAGTCTTTGAAAAAATCATCAGTATTAGACCTAGATTCCTGAGAAATTAAAAAAAAGGCGAAACAAAACAGAACAGAATAAAACCTATTAATAATACCTTTGAAATCTGTAAAGAGGAAATACTTACTTCAAGCTACCAAACTAAATTTCAAATCTAAAAGAAATACTAGTTACGTTGCTAATTTTAGCGTGTAAAGGTAAAAAAACCTACCTACTAGCAAACTGCACATTAATAGAAAAGTCACCATATTTACTCTTGAAACAGAAGCAGTATAAATGTAACCATTTATATGGAAGGAATATCTCATTTCTACCATTAGAGACAAATTATTTATTTATTCTACACGCTTTCCCTAAACCTTGTTTGAAACTGGTGTTTATCAGGATACACACTCATTCCTCCTGCCTGCATTTGTTAAGTTTTGTGGAAAAAGTCTGGGACTACGTAAAGGGAATTTTAATATTATCTCTTTTCAAATTATATGTTTCTTTTTTTTGATTTCACATTTAGAATACATTGCTAATTTGGAGTAAAGGAAAAATTATGACAAAAAGTAACAGCAACACCATAGATTCCTAAACGCACCTATAAATATTAGTGCATATTTATTACTTTCACTATAGTAATAAAAATGGCCTGCATATTTATTTCACCTGGTCCCAATGCCAGATGAAATATATACCCAAATCTGAAATGAGAAAACACTTTGAGTTTCCTACCACAAGAAATTGGTAGTTACGGAAAGAAGAGAAATATTAGCAAGATTTTTCAGCCAGTCATAGCCTAATAAAAAGGCTATTGTACAGAAAAATATGCAGGACAAGAGTGACATTGCACACATTTATATCAGAACAAAGCAAGTGAGAAGCAGGAGCAAGCTCTATTATGCTTATAATGCAAGTCATTGGTGCTTTTAAAAGAACACCTGAAAGTTAATAACTACGTAATGCCCTACAGGATGAAGTCAGGGGTTCACCTAGTCCAGCAGAGTGTGTTCAGTTCTGGCAACAGGAGATGCTCTTTAGACGTAGCACACAAGTCTTTATTAGTGGTCTGTGCCTTATGTACCAACAGCATTTAAAATCTTTTTATTATGGATGTTAGAGGGGATACCCTATTTTCTTTGATGTTTATCTATGAATCTCATTTCTATAAATCTGTTAAATTTCTTCTAAATGTGCTCATACTTTCTGCCTGCACAATCTCCTGTACCAGCGTTGTCCAGGAGTTCACTTCCTGCTGTGTAAAAGAGTACTTTCTTCTATCAGTTTTAAACCAAGATTCTGCTTATGTTATTTACTTTTTAATTAATGCAATTTCCTCTGATCCCAAATTATCATATTTTCAGCTTTTTAGTATGGAAGTGTGTGCACTGTGTCCAGACTAATAGAGCAGTCTTTCCAAGAAGCCTTTATATGAATCTGCTCTGTAAAGATCCAGTTTTCAAAGCAAGTTAATACAAACTGAGGTAAACTGGATCGATCTAAAAAATTATCTGTGTTTTAAAGACAGCTTAAACATTGTCTAGATCTTGATATAATAAAGATATTTAATATGTGGGGGAAAGAGATTCAATGGAAAACAAGGCTTTTTTGCACATTAATTGAAAAGTTTTAAAATTTGCATTACCAATACGTAAAACACGGAGTGTCATTTTCATTACAAAGTTCATATAAAAAAAAAGAAATCAATCTCAAAATCACTTCAGGACTGCAAAGAGTTTTAGACCAGCACTTCTGTAGACAAACTGTTTAACTGTACATAACATACTTTTTCCTGTATTTGTATAATTTAAAAAAAAATGATTAAGAATGGTCTGAGTATTTATTAAATATTTGTGAGTTTACGCATACAAATATCGCCATCATTAGATGCTGCAATTTAATGTATACCCTCCAAAATCAGAAAAAGAGAATAAAAATCTTTATTATGTTACTCGGCCATCTCTCTGAATTTCTAAATTGGTTTGTTAAAAAAAAGGAGAGTGCTACTTAAGAATTAATGAAAATTCAATAATCAGCCCTGGTATTTTTTCTCATCCTAAAGGAAGAGACACATAGATACAGCTTTCTATGCAAATCTGCTATTTCCTGTAAAAATAATTCAAATTAAGAACTTCAAAGAATATTTAGTGCGAAGTTGAGTCATAAGGTACAATATGAAAACACGGTGTGACTGTTCCTGTCATTTAACTCACCTTAGGGGGTAAAGCTTTGGAGGTCCATGAAAAAAAGTCCAAATCCCTTACTCCTTGGCTAGCATTAAAGACATTCTGAGCAACAGAGTTTAAAAAAAGACACATATCAACAAAGAAATGGGAACAAAGAAACATTGAAGAAAGAAGGTTGAGGTACTATAAGGCAAACTTTCTCCACAAGTAAATTTACTGGTAGAAGTTTTTGCAGAAGGGGAAAGTTTTGTTTTCTTAATCAAGTCACTTGAGCCCACTGCTCACCATGACAAATCATCCATTAAACAAAAACAGTTTAGTATGTCAAAAGCTCAAAATGGATGTAGTGTGTCATGCCATTTACTGAAATTAAGAGCCAGACATTTCTTATAAAGCTTGAGACTTCATGCACAGAAAAACCCCACACTTCTGTTACAAAGAAACAGTAGTTGCTTCCACCACAAACCAGTTTTATAGCAAGATGGTCTGCTGTTCTGAAAGGTAATTTCAACTATTGCAAGACAATTGCAAAAGGAATTTTAATCACCAAGCCAGAGCTAAAAAGATGCAGACTATTGTTGAAAGCAATTCATTTGCAGAGAATGATTCACCAGTTTTCAGATCACAATTGCACTCTTGAACCAGAGTGAAAAATTTCAGTGTGCACTGCAAGGAGACCCATTACTAAGATTCCATTAGTTTTATAAAATACACAATGCATTTACTAGTTTGTTATGAATTCTTATAAACTAAACAAAGCTGCCAGAGAGACTTCACTAATTTTCTAACCAATTGCCTGTACTACAGAAACGAGCACTGTTGTATTCTTTGGATTTTACCTTCCCACAGAACAGCTAGGACAGCATATTTGATCACTAGAAAACATGAAAAACAGGCATCTTTTCTCCATAAACTGGTTTCTACTGATTTCAAAGAAAATTTCACTGTTCCTGTCAAATGAAAGAATTAATAGTACATATATAGTAGCATTAATCATCAGTATTTATGACAGAATCCCTTTGGCAAAGCAACCACTTTATCTATATGAACAGAGGTATCAAATTTCCATGCCGATATGGGAACTAAGTGAAATCTTTGGACAGCGGTCACAGTAAAATTTAAAAAACAGGCAATGAATCCTTTTAAGCAGAAATGAGTACAAAACACACTTGGCATGGCCACCCCCTGTATTCCCCAAAAAATCATTAATTGTTAAGAGCAAGTAAATCCATGCTTCTATCTCCTGATAGAAGCACATCATCTAGCTATACAATGTCTGCAAAATTTCTGCTTACATCAAGTTTCAGTAATATGAACAACTTGCAATTTTGACAAAAAAAAAAATCGTCAAACACAAGCATTTCTTTGGTATCTCTACCGAAAATTGGAATAGGTACCAGTGAGATATGTTTTGGGGAACTGGGGAAGATTGTTAAGATAGGAAGATTGGCACAGTAAAGTTTTATGTCAAGTATCTACAACCACCATAAAAAGCCTACATTTGCCTAATGAGTGAGACTGTACTTCAAGGGCATTCAGTGTGGTTTAACCAACTGATTATGTTACTTTGCAGCTCATCCCATATATTGCAATGGGACTTCCACTGGACAGAGAAATATGAACTAGCCATACCTAAAACATTTAAGTCTAATTTCAAAGACTTATTTTTGTACGTTTTAAAGCTACATGTGTAAAACATACAAAACCCAGCATCAGTGAAGCAGGAACATGATGGCTTAGCAATACTGCAAAGATGAAACTAGAAGGTCTCCTTTGCTCTGGGAGCTTTAGAGCTTCCAGCTATCAGCACACTGTATGCCAGTTTAGATGAATAGATCAGGCATGTATTTGAGAAATAAGTTTTCATTCTGAAGATACTATTACATACAAGCTTTATATTTAGTCCTTGTGCTACCATGTGTAGATTTATTTCATTCTTTCCTTTCAAGATTTCTCTTCCAAAAACTAAAAGAAAGTTCAGGAACTTCTTTCCAATAAAGTTTAAGAAATAAAAAACTTAACTCTGTTCCCCCCCCAAATTTAGCAGACCATTAAGAAGCATTTAAAATTATCATTAAAATATATTACTTTTCAAAGCTAAAGCTTATCTTAATCATTTTGACATTTTACCCAACATTACTCTCCAATTGCCTTCCATCATGCCTATGTTGACAGTAGAAAAATCTCTTTTAAATGTCCTTCAACATTTCCACATTGGCTCTGTGATCAAATGCTGCAGTCTGTATAGTAATGTTGGTTTCCTCCAATATTCCATATAATAAAGGTATTTAAATTGAAGTAAAAGAAACATATTTAGAATATGATTTCTAGAAAGTCAAGTTCCAGAGCTTAACCAAGACAAAATTCTATTTTTCCTGGTGTGTGCTGTTTTACACTGTATGTACCTTTCTACTGAGTACTGTTTGTAAACACTAATACATAACTGCCCATGTATCGAACTTAAGTATATTTTTCCAAAAACAGTTAACTGAACATCACAAGACAGAAGGAAAAATAACTACCAGAACTGGAAGCAGGTTATCCAACCTACTGCCTATTAAGACTCATTCTTACCCCAAATCACCATCTATTAGATTTACAGTCTCGAAATCATATTACCTACAGCGCATAATTTTAGATCAATGGCGACATAGAGGTTCCTCATGAAAGGACAAGAGCAACAAAAGGAACGGATTCAACTACACAGATTTTCCAAGAAGGTAAATGACCTCAGCTCAAATAAATGAGTCCGGTAATGATAATGGATCTCTGGTTTCTGGTGATCATTTATCTTTAAATATAATAGTTTAAATCGAAACATACAGAAATAATGTAGGAGATTTAAGATACTCAATTTTTGCTTTATCATAAATTATCTAGTTAATGTCAATAAATAAATATAAAATGTGATATATTACATAAGAGAACAAGAGGCCAAAATTAACTGATGAAAAACTCCAGTGTTTTTGTTTGTTCATTGTTCAATACAGTAATGAAACAGCAGCTTTCTTTTAAAAATACACTTTTAACGTATTTTACAAAATGTACTGAGAGATTTTATTTACTTAAGTAACTGGAGTTGACATGTCTGCACACTGGAGTGGAATAAATACGAAGTCTAATAAAAGTAATATGACATTAATTTGAAGAGGGAATACAATGTCTAATTCAGCCACTTGATTTTCCATTAGTAATTTCGGTCACATGAAAGACTTTTTCCAGACTGCTTCCTTCTGAAACCAATACCGACAGAACAGCTTTGGATTCCAAAAGTCTTGTATGTGACCAGGTTTTTTTATAACGTTCTGCTCATCATGTAACTCAATTACACAAATCAATAGAACAAGATGAATAGATATGGATTATTTCACAGTTTAACCTTCAGAACTTTTAGCATTTATTACTTAATTGAACATCGTTTGCCACATGAGTCATTCACCTCTAGAGGACTGCACTGATCACATTTGACAACTTACAAATACAATTCTTTTCTTGGACAACTCAAGTGACAAAAGATGTATTTTTTTTTTTTTATTCCACAACTTAGGAATCATCTTAAAAGAGAATTTATTTTAAAACTTTCTACCAAGAAAGCAGTATCACTTTATGTGATGAAGATTTAGCAGGAAAAAGTTTTAAGCTCAACTAGAAAAATCACGAGCTCACAAGAGTTGACTGAATTTCATCAATGCTAGAATTGCATTCAGTAAAGACTTCCTAAAATCTTTCCAAAAACAAACCTTGAATTTTGTTGGGCCTTTAAGGAAGAAAATGTTAAGAGAGTATTTTTTCCTTTTTCCTCATGGTATTATGAATCAAACTAACAAATCTTAATGGTTAAATATGGTCATAGTGAAATTAAATATTTTCAGGACATGCAAAGTCCTTCCAAAAAATTCAAAATATGAGAAAGATGGAAAGAAACCTTCTATCTTAAACTAGCTCAAAACACATCTCTTCTCATGCATAGCTACACTGTTATAATAGTTGCCTTTGTAAGACTTTTGCTGTGTCGGCCACTGTCTGCTTACTGATCAGAAAGTACACAGCGTTTTGTTGTGTCATTACAGATATAATGTAACTGGTTAATTAAAAATTAGGCATCTCTACCAATTAGGCATATCCTAATAGTCTAAATGATAAAAAACCTCATTCATAGCAGTGTTTAAGAAAAAAAAAAAAAAAGATACTTTACCTGCACTTTATAAAAGCGGAGCAAAATTTTTCTCACATTTTGTTTTATCTGACCTACTTACTCAAATGAAATTTGAATTCTCAAGAATATATATCAAGGCTGGATGTTTAGTTATTTATGACAGCCACACCCTTTCAAGCTTTTCTGAGGGAGCACAGGGTATGTTCTTCTCTGGAAATAAGTGTGTACTATAGCCATTTGAACTATACCAAACAAAGTTCTTGCTAACCACATATGCGACTGCTGAGCTCAAAATTATTTCCTTCAGCAAGTATGCAAGTATTAGAAATAGTTAAACTAAAATGCCCAAAATCTAACACAACATAATACCCATCCAGACTTACAATTTTTCACTAAAGTTAACTGCTTAGTCAAGGTGTATTTACCTTTATCATGGGCAAACACGTAAAATTCAACTGCTGCATACAAATATTAATGTTTCATGAAAGTATAACACGGCAATTTTTCCAGTTTAAGGCCAAAAATAGAAGCAATGTTTTACTCGAAGCTTAAATTTTTCACGTTTTCATATATTCTCCGAACTAGATAAATATACCTGTGTTTGATGATTGATGGCTGAGTACAGAAAGAATTTGCTTACCAAACGCAATATTAAAGTAATTCCCAAAATAAGGGTTTTCTTGAAAGAAATCTCCAAATAGAATTATATCACAAATAATTTATAGAGAAGAAGGTGAACAGGAAGACCACCAAGTCACCATATAAAACAGTGTTTGTCAGAACATGGGCTGCAGCCAAGGGGACTTAGAAATTGCCAAATTTGGCTACTAGCAAACAGCCCAGTTTCACTGGAACTGAGAATACCTCGTACTTTTATGATCAGAAAATATGAACACAATGACGTTACTGGCTGCAGGTGTTTAATTTGGCTGAACATTTATTAACCGTCTTCAACTGAAGCAGCAGCTCATTCCTTTAAGATGACAAATCTAATCTAAATAGCTATATTTGCAATTAGATCTGGTTCTCACATTCTGCACTGTGGAAGCTAAGGTACTGCCCCCTCTGGGGAACGCACAAAGTCAGATGAGCCAGAAAGGTAATCACTTTCATAGACTTTTCAAGAAACGGCTGTTTGACTATCTGTAACTTAAGTTTTTAAATTGTATCTTGTTTCCTGAAAAGGTATAAACACTGAATTGTAGTGATAGTGATCACCATTAAAAATTCCCAGATAAATGATGCTTGCTGTTATAAATTCAATTTTTCCTGAGTCTTGATGTTTGGGATTCTTTGATTAGCTAATAAATGGATAACTCAGGGATTCAGGTGTAAAACTAACACAATATATATACCAGAAACAACAGAGCCTAAAGAACTTCCCAAGTTTTTAAAAAAGCCTCAATTTCATTGATTCACTGCAGGCTGCAAGCCTCTTCTGAAATCACGGCATCAGTGGACCACTTTACAGACAATAACATTTTGCATCAGAAATATCTGGTGCAGTACACAATATAATATGACTATACTTTGTATGCTGTTACAGTGGTCCTTGCACTACTGTTTAGCCTCTAGAAGAGGAGGCTTCAGCATAAGACTTGTACCTTTCTACACTCCACCCTCATTACACAATAGGCCTCAAAAGCGCGAACATGTATCAGGTAGTATTTGGTAATTAAACTATTGTTTACCTCAGGACTCATTTGCAGCCTTAATTAAAGAAAGCCTTGTAATGAGGATAGAGTGTACTTTTGGATATTTTTCAAAGGCACCTTTTACTTACGTCAACAGGTACCAGAAGGCTCTTGCCAAGATGCTGGTTAAAAGAGAGACACCAGGCTTCAGTGTAACCATTCATGTTAGGAACATACTTCTTTATTGTCTCATCATTCAGCCTCAGCCAAACACCATCATCATTGTGGATCTATGGGAAACAAGCAACAAAAACGAGCCATGCCCTCCTGTAACTGTTCCCAGCCTCAGCCAAACACCATCATCATTGTGGATCTATGGGAAACAAGCAACAAAACCGAGCCATGCCCTCCTGTAACTGTTCCATAGCTAGTAAGGATTAACAGACTTCAGACAGACAATAGTAGCGAGGAAGCAATGATCTTCACTATGCTGATAGAATGTAAGAAGTAAAGAAGAATATCAACAAAATCAGAATTTCAAAGCAATGGGAGGCATATCTTTTTAGAAGGCACGGTGCAAACAAATTTGTATCAGATCATGCATAATAAGAGTTGCTTTGAGAGAAAACAGGAAAGAAAGCCAAGCCTCCATAAGCTTCATAGGTGCCCCACTTTCCATTTTTCCACTGCAGACATAACTTGGTAAATTGCAAAAATATTCTTTTTTAATGAAGTTATATTGCAAGAAAAATACATGCATAGTAGTCTAACACACTAGTGATCTTTCAGAAGCATTAAGTGAAAGATGTAATGAAAATGACACCTACATCTGTATTTTTGTGTAGAGTTGAAATAGTAAGTCATGAACAGCTAAATCCTTGGAGGTATTATTGTAAGATGAACTCTAGGAATTTTGTTTCCTCATATCAGAATTCCAAAAGTTTGTTACACAGGTTTTCAGATAAGTAAATTAAAAGGAAACAACAGCTTGGAAAACCAAATCAGTAAATATTTAGATTTTTGTCATTTATTTGCTTTCATCTTAAGCTGTATATGTCAACATCTAAACATGAAAAAAAACCATTATTTGCATGAATTAACTTTACAACTTTGACCAATTTTCAACAGAAATGTCTTATTAATTACCTCGTCAATGAAAGTGATGGATCCATTGACTTTCACTATGCCTATTTGCTCACTCTGAAGGGAAGGGTGGCTACGGATACGAAGCCCTGCACTGTCCTTGGCCACAAATTTGCGAACCTAAGAGAAGCAAAGGAAGACAGTAAGGAAGAAAAAAATTGGAACAGAGCTCTCAAAGAGTAAAAAGAAATAGGATTAATAGATTCTGAAATGCTAGTGACAAGATGGCAGTCTTAGAGTTACAGTTTGTTGCTAGTTTCCCAAGGCTGCTGTGTGTAATTTCCCTTTTTTTACCATAACCAAGAAAAAAAAGCCCTAAAAGTGCATTGACTCAGTCTTGGAAAGATCTCTGTTATACCATGCAATATTCAGCACAAGCTTCAGATTCTTTTAACTCCTCCTCCTTCCATTTTATTCATTCTTGTAAGGTTCAAGAATTTGGCCTCTTCAAATTTACCATTTCCAGTTACTGATCAACCTAGGATTACTGGCTCACATTTGTACTACCACTACTACTTACATAAATAACATTCTGTCATATTTAACATTTAGTCATCTTTTAGGCCAAAATTGGATATTTTCCTTAACTAAAGAGTTTAAATAGCCACCTAAAATAGAAAAAGACATATCTTTCTATGTCTTTATTTTATTTTCCAAATAGCTATTTCAATAGTTTCTCCCTTTTTCACAGTATCAGATGGTCCTTTTTACCAGTTTGATTCACTATGGTCCCCAAAACCTCCCAGTTATTACTCACTATCATTTTTTCACAATTCAAACACACTATCAGGCATCTGTACCATAGAGAACAAACATAAAACCAGAGACCAAAAATGGTTTAAGCAGCACATATATTCTATGCATGTGGTATAAAACCTTTTACTCAGAAAGTTACTTTGAAACCCCACACATAAAACTGAAAAAAGTGTCCGCTGAAGTATGGGCTCACTCTTTAACTTAAAGCACAGAATGATATTGAAAGAATAAACTCAGGGAAAGGCAATGAAAGGTTATAGCTAAGTGCAAGATTTTTTTTCCCCCTCTAAAGAAATTATTTTAAGAAATGGTTTTTATATAAGGCTGATTTAAAAAAACAGACAAATGTAAAGGATTTCAAACATCTTATTCCAAAATGTGCAAGGTTTTGCTTATTAACAGTTCTGGTACTTCAAGGATTTAGATTTCTCTCAACAGGCAAAACTATGATTTCCAAGGTCCTTGTAAAATATAAGGCTGAATCACTGCTGACAGCATTCTCATAGACAAGCCGATCAGCAAAGCCTTGCAAATTACAGGTCCCTGCATTATTATCCCCAAATGTTACTTCTAGTTGTCATAAAGACAGGTTGGCTGGAACTTGGATTAAAAACTTTAGAGGAAGAACAACTAACACTCAAGGTTTGGATATGCACAGGCTGGGAAAGAACATTTTTCCCCTTTGCAGCACCTAACTAGTTAATAGAAAACTTCAAGCTGTAACTACAAACTGAATAGGGATCAGTACCGCTGACAAGACAATACAACAAAAAATGGGATGAAAAGCTGTTATGCTCATTTCTGACCATCATGAAAAACTTAATTTTCTGAGTCTTCCTTCAGATGTAGGACCTCTTTGTTCGGAATATTTCTGTATAGCAGTTCAGTCACTGTCCTGTAACACCACCTAGTCAGTTCTTCCATGGAGCACACACAAACTGTATTCCAACTAAAAGAAGTGACTAATGCAGAAAGGCTCAGCAAGAAAGATGTACATGTTCATTACAGTGCATAGCAGTTTTCAAGAGCTTTGTTCCTGTGACGCCTTATTTTGTGAATCTGGAAAGAGGTACACCTCACGGCACCAAAAGGTGCATTGTGCAGGATAAAGCAACCTTAACAAAGGGGTTAGCCTTCTATGGAGGGATGCAGAAACCACCCACACCTCAGAGCTTTTGGGTTTGGTGCTTTTTTTTTTTTGTTGTTGTTGTTGTTTTTTTTTTTTTTTTTAAATGGTGCTAGCTACTTGTTCAGTCATGTAAAGGCACTATAAACAGTCAAAACATGTTAGTAACCAATCATTCTGGTAGCAGTCTTGTTCCTTCCAGTTCAGCTAAATTAGGACTGCTTCCTTCTACTTGGTTCCAACTACCCTGAAATACATTACATGGAGCTTGAAAGACAATGTTTCTCTCAACAGCACACAGAAAGGACTAATTTTTTATAAATTAGTTAATCTAAATTCATAGCCTATGCGGAGGCAGCAGTTCTTACAGGCCATACGCTCCAGGATGAATACAGATCACTACAATAATCTCTTTACCAACTTGCTCAGACAGGAAAACCAGATTTTAATCTGGTTTCAAATAACAGAGATAATAAAAAAAAAAATCAATACAAAATCATAATATAGTATCCATTTGCAGCTTGTGATTCAAGTAAGGTTTGACTACAAAACCAGAATGTTTCACTGCCTCGATGAAAATACCTTGGTGTTTTTAGTTGAGAACAGATCACCACTCAGAGTGCACTGTCATAACTATGTGAATTTTGGGCTGACGAAGAAGCAGCAGCTTCTAGAGATCAGCTAAGCCCTTTTTCTCAGGAAAACACGATTAGGTATATTGGGCTGTCTTTGACTGTACCTCATCTGCATCCTTGCCTTCAGAAGTATGGAGCATGGTGCAATAACTACCTTTCTGTCTTGTTTACAATACCGCTGTTCATACACAAATAATTATTCTAATGTGATCTATTAAGACACAGAAGAAAGACGACCGATAAAATGATTTACCATGAAAGTTCTAGCGTATATTTGCAACAGGCTCTACTGACACTATATAACAGGACAGAAATATGGCTCCTCTTTCAAAGAGACTTCAACTTGGAACAAGACATGCAAGCAAAGCAACACAAGAGATAATTAAACAATAGCTAATATCTCAGAACACTAGAAGCTTAACTTCTGTCAAGTATTTTTAGCTGTCATGAAGACTGTTCCCTGACAAAACATACCTATTGTGCATGAACAAGTCACTTGAATTTCCACCGTAATAACTGAAAAGACAGAACTTCTACCCAGCAGTTTTTATCATCTTAGACCCAGTGCGCCTCTCACTTTGGTGACCAGTAAAAAACCACATATAACGATCAGGTTGTCTGGAGATCTCACTAAGTTCTGTCAGATGAATCTCACTCAGTAGGAACTGTGAGGTTTAATTAAAATAATGAAGTAACCAGGAATTCTTTCTTCCAAGAGAAGGGAGAAAGCCTAAAAGTATTTTTCGAAACAAACAAAGCCCAAAACAAAACCAAAAAAACCCAACCATAAATTGCAATGAGGGATAAAATATTGTGTGGAAACTGAATGTAAATTTATTATTTTTATTTTGAGGTGTGGATGCAGGGAAAAGAATCTTGTTAGTGGCAGAAGCAGACACTAGATGCATTTACAGACTTGGTGACTGACAAAGTAACCATCTCTAGATTATTCAGAAAGTTGGAAAACAACTAAATCAGGACACGCTGCATAGGTAAGAAATTGGCAAACACCTGATCCTTTTTGTAATGATGTATTTCTTAGCAACCTTTGCAATTGTGATACAACAGAGAAAGATAACCTTGTGTAATTTCAGAATTCCACATCTCTTAATACAAGTTTTTTTAACGAAAAAAGATTCAACGCCTCATTTAATATCCCTTCCTTTGCATCTAAAAGGATGCCAAAGTTGGTTTCTTTATCTGGGCATTTTCCTTATAGCATCAGCACACCTCCTTTTCAGCCTTCCTGCCTTATTTGTGTCTTAACTTTAGCCCTTCGGGGTGGAATGATAACGTGAAAAGGGGAAGTCAAAAGCTACAGAAAGGATAACTTTCAAAAATAAAATAATGATATTCTAAGAAAGCAACATATCACTAAAGAAACTAATCTTGGATTTTATATTGGCCGAAGAAAGGTTTTTATCACAAAACCAACAAAGTCTTTGTAAAGCCCTGCATATAATTAATTCCATTGTATTAATTCCAAAGAAGAACTAATAATAGTGCAGAATGCAGTCTGTGGCTTTCATAATAGTTGCAAAATATTTGTGTGACAAGCCAAGACTAAGGCAGTTTTTGTAGAGCTTCTAACAGTTTTAATAATGGATAGACAGAAATAAAATAGAATTAATATCTTTCCTTTTATGCAGTATATTAATTTCATTCCATTCAGCAAATAAAAGGGATTTGCAAATATACTGAAGTTCTGCACCACTATAACACGCCAAAGTATGTATTACGCAACAATAAAATCCCACTCTAATATAATTATCTCTTTTTTTTTTTTCAAGTTGTTTTTTTTTTTTTTTCCCCAAGTTCTCCAAACCTTGTTTGGCTGAGGCTCTGCTTTTGGTTTAATAAGTTGGGTTCCAGGAGGAATCATTCCCTTTGGGGGATCTTTTACTTTCACTTCCAGTCCAGCATCTATAAGTGAACAAAGGCTAAGTTTAAAAACAAGATAAAAAACCCCAGTAACTACAAACAGTAACTACAGGTAGGCAAAATAATCCCTTGCTTGTCTGTCTGCAATAACCACAATTACAGTTGCTTCATGGTGCCAAGAATTACTTTCTCAACATTTGTATTTTCATATGTGTAAATTTACAGATATATAATTTCTTGTTGTAATATCTAGCACACATTGTGTAGACAGCACTATTATGTAATTTTGTGTCCTAATAGTTTCTGTAGGGGAAACCATTCAAGGAATGGTGAACACAAGAGTTTAATGTTTGAGGGGTGCAACTGAAAGCTCCTGGAGAGGCAATAGCTTATGCATGCTGTACTGCTGCAGATGCTAATCACAAAATGTGAGAAACAGGTAAGAGCCTTAAAAGCTACGTTACAAAACCGTAAAAGGCCTATAATGTAAACAGCCAGCATCTTTAATTACCAACTCTGTTATAAAACCAGAAGATACTGGAAAATACCTCACAGTGACATTCTCAGATTGTGAAGAAAAATACATGTAAAGAAATAGTTCAAGCTTAAGTAATAGACGGATATAACCTTGAGTGATAATCTTAATAGAAATTAATCTCAGCAATCACCATTAAAGCCAAACCACAAATCAATGGCCTCAGTAGGTCTTTGGAGAGGTTTTTTACTTCATTTTACAGAGTGACTCTTTGAAGAGCAACAATTTGAGAAGAACAGATAGACATAGTGATAAAACTGTTGGTTTCAGTAACATTCTTTTAAACAAGGTGGAAGTAACAGTAGGAATCTAAAAGGTTTGAAATACAGAAGAAAATAAGTGCTACTGGTACTTAAGCAGTTAAAGTTGACAGAACTATGGGTCAAGCATGGATGCATGAAAGCTTGAGAGGGGATAGTAAGATGTGATTGAACCAGAACAGAAGTTACCTTGAAGAGAAATGGTGTAGGCAAGTATTAGAGCATACTCACACTTGTTTAATAACCGACGTTAACAACTGTATTCTAGCATTTCTAAAAGTTAATCCTATGCACTGATTGAGGATGGTAGAATCTGTGTAAAAATGTAATTGTAGCTGATGTAAACTACAGTGTAATATTTGTCTTCAGGGATGAAAAACTGGAAAAAACCACAATTGAGTGCACTGGAGGTTCTTATGAAGGAAACCGTTCCTCAAGAGGAACAAAGATATCCATTAATAATGATCTTTTATGAATCTTATCTTCTACAGGTAGTGCACAAAACTGATCAGCCCATTCCAATCCTATATGAATTATAGGATTTCTATGCCTAACACTTCATGGATTTACAAAAAGTGCTGTACAGCATTAGGAAAGAGTAATTGCTGGTGCAGGTGAACTCACTTAAGCCCTTCTGTCAGATCTGGGCATAACTACAATGTCTTCAGTATCTCTACTACCATCTTCACCACACGACTGGTAAGACTAACAAGAGTATCCAATATACAGATATTTTTGGGGAGGTGAAATCTTCCCACCGCATACTGTAGTATAGTCCCTAGGACCAGCAAGACAACTAAAAGATTTTCAGCCAGGAAAAAACCCAAAACATTTGAAAATTAGTACAAACTGAAATTTGGGTAGAGTCTTGGATCACACTTTAATTTTTGCAGAAGAACTGACACTATCTATTCCTGCATGGTCAGAAACAATTTCCCCCTTCCTTAGGTTCTTCAGTGTTGGGATTTTTCTTTTTCCCTGTTGACTATGTAACACTGTCACTCTCAGGTGAAACAAGATACTTGTCTTGCAACATAAGATACTTTATTAATTTGGTAGTCTAACCACATCATAAATAACATGATTTGCCACATATATCCCTATTTCCATGAGAGAATAGCCATGGTATTTTTTCTTTTGAAAAGGAAGAGGTAATTAGGTAGAAGATTTCTGAACCAAAACTTGGCTACTAAGATTTGCTTATGAGCACTGACACATACATTTATCAGTCTACAAAGTGAATATAATATATATTTATGCTTAAGTGTAATGAAAGTTAAATACCTATTTCAATGCCATCTATAGTAACATGAATGGTATAGAGACCAACAGCTCCAGGAGTCCAGTTCGCACAGTATGTACCATCATTATTGACTCTGATCAACATGTTTTCACTGGGCCTAGGTATAAAAAAAAAAAACCAAACAGTTGAAATCATTAAACAATTACAGTCTTCTTGGAAATCATCTGTAATACTTAGTTTGGAAACTCTATCAGATCATCTAAATACCATTTTTCACTACCCAATGTACTAACACCGTATTATTTATTAAGAAGTTATAACAGCCACACCACATTGATTTATAGTAATTGATGAAAGAATGCATTCGGAGAATAGATAATACAAATATTGAATAAACATCAGAACAATAAAGAATGAAGGATTTGGAAGAAAAATCTCTAAATTTAAGGAAAACACTCAACAAAACCAGCCCAACCATGATTTTTGTAGTATGTTTCTACCCTTAGACAAGATTAACTGGCAGTCAAGTGAGTCTGGGTGTAAGCAGAAGTGTCAGAACATGTTAATTTAAGTCCCTATTAAAAAGTAGTTTTTTAATGTTTACCTCTTCGGTGTTGGCGAAGCAAAACGTAATTCTTCAAAAGAATAATTTTCATATGCCTATAAACAGATTAAATACAACAAACAAAACTGACAGTTATCAGTTTAGTTATACTACAGTCATAAAATAATAATAATGAATAAATGAAAGCAGAGTTATTTTCTCAATGAAGACACTAATCCAACTGAACACTCATCAGAAGCATTCATTAGGGAACCAGAAACAAATTTCAGAAACAAACCTATATATACACTCACACAAACACGATAAAAGTATCTTCACTTTAAATTGCCATTGTTTAGACAATAAAGACAGGTAGTGCTAACAAAACCCTCTGTGCACAGTCTAATCTCTTTGTTCTAATCTCACTTGTATACAAGCCTTTGAATGCAGGCGCTGCATTCAAGACCACATGAAGAAAGCAACTATGCTGCAGGTCAAAAACTGCAAACCAGTCCACTGAATTTATCAATGGAATTTTGGACCCTCTTTCTTTCTACCCAAAGTGAGGAGAAATTCTCATTATATTGAGGTAATATTTCCATTGATTCCCATTACAAAAAACCCCCCGTCTCACTTCTATAGTTTCTTGTGAAATGAGTGCATTGAAAAAGCCCTGTAAGTAGTAAATAACGGTAGTCCTAGAACTGCATGAATAATTATCTCAGCAAGAACCTCTCTGAGCTGCAACGGTTGCTGAGTTACCAAGTCATCAGATTCCCACGTTTAATCAAAAAAACCAGAGGCGAAAGAGGTGGGATAACAACATTTGCACATACATGCAGATCAGCCGTTTGGGGTTTCTATACAATGATATACTTTTGGGTATCAGTCTCCCAAACACATCATAATTTACTGTCTCTAAGTGAGAAGCTAGTTTCTATTATATTTGGATATTTCTATCAAGCACTGATGCAACATGCAGGCTATTTTAAAATAGATCAGGGTTCATCTGCATTATACACTGAAATGAATGTGCTCAGTAACGCAGGGAGGGAAGCAGAAGAGAATATTTACATTTTCTTTAATCAGTAAACTTGATTATAAGCTAATCAAAGACAGCAGCTAACGTGTTTGCTTTTCACAGAATGTCAAACAGTCCTTAACTTGTGCAGTGAAAGCTTTCTTCTGAGTTAAAAAAAAAAATGCTGAAGTCTTGGATAGAAAAGACTTAACCTGAAAGGAATGTCTGGAAGATTCTCCAGAAAGGTGAAAAATATGTAAGTAAAGCATTTCAATAAGAAGAGACACACACTTTTGTATTTTACCTTCATGTGTGTCTTACTTTATTATCTTTATGACGATTTGTACTGTTACTATTCTACTAAGACAACTTTAAATGAATACTTGCGTTTTCATTTTATATTAGCCTGATTCAATTAAAAAATGATTACCCATTAACTAGCTACCATCAAGCATTCCTCACTCAAAGGGTCTATCAAATCTAGAAATGAATTTCTGTACACCCTGCACTTGCTCCATCGTTTACTCAAGAGTATCTAATGTGTGGCAAGATGTGCCACAGTTAACAGCAGTGTGAGTAGATTTGACACCTATTTCTGGAAAAGATGTAGGAGGTACCTGTGGATAATGGTTATTGGAAATCCCATCAGGGTTCCAACTTCAAATAAATAGTGTATTCCCCCCACCCCCAAGTCACTGGTAAAGTTAGCAAGTAGCATCAAGCCAAGAAGCGATCTTTGCAGTACCCCAAATAAAAAAATACAACCAACAAGCCAATCACACTCATCTCCTTGATATACACTCCTGTTTTAAGTATCTTTTCAGACATGTAATTTAACCAGTTTTTAAACCATCTGTTGTATACTGTATTGCTTTTGTAGTTATTTCATTGACATTTCATTATTTCATTAAGACACTTTCGCAGCCAGTTGTGCTATTTACATGTAGGTACTGAAGCACTATTCTTTGCAGAAAACAACCCTGTACTCTCTAGAAGGTTCACGGATGCTGATTTTTCTCCTCCATAAACCCATACTGATTATATTATTATCCTCCTCTAACTTGTGATTAATCACATCTTATTAAGCAGTCCAACCGCTAGTTATAACAGGTCACATCACTTAACTGGGTCAGCACTACATATATGTAAATTTATTGCAGGTGCTAAAACATACTCAAATCAATACCAACTGCTCAGTTTTAATGTCTTTAAAAACTGTTTCTGATAAATTCTGAGTTGATCCATTTAACAATGGCTAATTTCAACAGATGCTGTTTAATATTCATGCACTGATACACAAATAATTTGTAAGATGTTTTTACTATGTTGAGCTCTAATTTTTTTCTATATTCAACATTTCTAGATTTTAATACAGATTCACCGCAACACTCTAATTCTATACAGATACATTAGTTAGACTTCTCCATCACCATTTCAATAACTATTTTAACTTCTGAGTAATTCGGATTAGTTTGTTAATCAGTGTAATCAAAATCAAAACCAACTTCTCTTTTTAAATGCTAACTCAGTTTATAACTGCTTTAGAGTTCAAGCAGTTGGCCCTTTTGCTGCACCTAGTTTTCTGCTAAACATAATCAAAGTAATTTGTAACTAATGTATTTTTAGATAGTGACCAAACTGAAATAAACTTTTTTCCCCTCTCCTTTGCATACCTTCAGGCACTTTGAAAGCTGAATTTTATAGCTATATTGCTAAAATGACAGTAATTTACCTTCATCATTGTAATAGCAATATATCGAGCTTCTTTTACTATCATTGGCTCATAGGAAGAATCAAGCTTTGGTGAAGGAAGTCCTCCAAATGTCATATCACCGCCAGGGGAAGCAGCTGTTGCAGGACTTCCTGGTATCCGTTGCACCTTTTTAACTTGTTCTTGTTGCAAAGACGTTTTTTTCTGAGAAACAGGAATAGCTTTGACTTCTACCTGCAATAGGACATGGAATACAGAAGATGACTTAGGGAGAAAACACACATATTTTTAGATCTGATACTGTACAGTGACAGAGTACTTAGAGCACCTACTATAAATCCAACTGTGTCAAAAACCTATGTTTCTACACTTAATTTGCAAAGCCGAGCACAGCATCTCTGAAAAATGTAAACATACAGGAGAGAAGCACTCAACTGACTAGGCATGTGATCAGCGAAGCCCAGTGTTAGTTCTGCCAATCTCAGAGCACTCTTTGGGAAGCAGCTTTCCCACAACAGAAAATGCTCCTAAGTAGATAGAGAGCCTTCTAAACAGGTGCACAGGTTTCAGAGTGAATCATCGGGCCTGTTAGATCTGGATTGGCAGCATCCAGACTGGACCTTGGCTAGCTTTGCCACACTACTAGATCAGCACTGTATGTTCATACTATGTTCTTTAATGCATATTTTAACTTTTTTTTTCCCCCCCAGATCTCCACTAGAGGAGGTATAACATAGCCAGCTATGCATAATCTTCTGAAGGAGAACAGACTATCTGAAAAATAAGTTTAGGCATTGCTCATCCTGAATCTGCAATAAAGTATGTTTAAACATGCAGATTTCATGCAGTGTTTTATCAAAGTTTGACATAATTTACTGGAAGTTAAGTCAGTGCGCTGCACACTGAATCAGTCTAACAGAATGATTAAATTGAATTAATTCTTTTGTGAAGAAAAATGACAATCAAATAAGAATAATAAGAAATGCAGCAATAATTTTGATGGTATTTTGACATATTCTTTTCCTGACTGATGGAATAAAAATCATTACTTACAGAATTTTCTACTTCCTCTATAACAAATTTAAGTCAGTAACCACATGTACAAATTTCGCTCAAGCTGTTTGTGACTAAGCTGATACTTGTGCTACTGCTGAGACTCGCTGTTCATTAATATGTTTATAGCTCACTATAAGATAACTCTCAATTATTAGATCCTATACAAAGAATAGATTTGAAAGCTCTTATCACAGGAATCATGCCTTTGTTAAAAGTACTTCATCTACTTTTGGGCTTAGCCCAAAACAAGTATGTCACAGTAATACTGGGCTTTAGAACATAGATGTAACCTAATTTACTAGAACTATGTGAAAACCATTTTGTGTTCAACTTGCTCTGTTTGCATGCTTTGCTACTTCAAATCAAGCAGACAACTTTTATACATATCTCGTTTTACTCCAAAGCGTGCAAAGATTTTCTAATTCTACTTGAGGCTGTCATGAACACTTCCCAGTACTTCAATGACCAAAGAAAAAAAAAAAAAAAAAAAAAAAAAAAAAAAAAAAAACAAACCAAACAAAAAAAATCAGTGGTTAACTGAAGAGGCTGAAGCAAAGCATCCCAGACCTTGCCAGTAATTTTTATTAATTTCAAAGACTACAGGAATTTCCAAATATTAGAAACAGAAAAGGCGCAAGTGCTGTTCTAGTCTAAAATAAAGTGACTATAAAATGGCCCATCAATGTGCTTTTGATTCTTTTTTCCAATTACATTTATTCAGTCTACAATTTATAACACTACTCCCTGGCTTACAAGTTAAAAAACCACAAGGATTCTTGTTACCTTACACATCATCACCATCAAACTTCACCTACAACTGATGACTTCCACAGCTATGCCACATGTATCTCATGACAGACAAGGTAGAAATTGCAAGAAGTGGCATTGTCAAAATACAGAATTTGCTAATTTTGTGGATTTAGAGGTAAGAAAGTCTGACTACACTGAATTTACAGATGTCACTTTCTGCCCTATACAACAGTATTCTGCTGAATACCTACAACAAATACTAGAAGATGGCACGATGAAGTATAAGAACAGCCGAGATTACAGTAGTTACCTTCATATTAGGAACGTGAACAACATCCCCATACTGGTCTTTTGTTTGTACTGTAATAACAGTTGGCCAACCACATCGAATGTCATCTTTATTCAAAATCAATGATGTTTTTTGAGGATCAGCATATGAATCTGGCTGAAGCCACCTACAGCAAAGAAAAACACCTAAAATTAAAATCTTTTATAACCCTCTAAAAGATACTTTCTTACCCTGTACGAACATGGCTTCCAGCTGAACACATAAATGTTTTTACATAATATTTTAATAAAACCAATATGGTCAAATGGTTTTATTTAACTAACATTTGATGTAACTTTTAAAGTTCTATAGTTATCTGTATAGATAAGCAACAGCGCACAGGTTTTAAAATTTAGCAGGTAACTCAACATTTCCTTCTTTGCTGCCAAACTTATACATTACAACCACGAAGTACTGGGTTTATTCATACAGCACACAAATTTTTACCTTGCAAGTCGTCCACCACTTGATCCTGGTACACAAGCAATGAAATCCTCCAGAAATGACTGCTCATTGCTTTGCACCTGCAGTGGAAGATTTCCTTCAAGAGCTTCCAAAATGGTTGGTGAGTGGGATAGTGCCAAGCCTTTTCCAAGAATGCCGGAGTGAGATTTGCACACCTTTTTTTTTTTTTTTTTTTAATCCCCCAGAGGTTGAGGTGGAGGTGAAAGGGAGACATAAAACAGCTTTTCAGTATCTTATACGTAGACATTTTCCCATAATATGACACAATTGATACAGGTATTTTGGGCATCGAAAACCATTCAAGGAGAAGAGCAGATAAACTTTACTCTGATGAAAGTTATTTTAAAAAAAGACAGTTCGGACTATAAAACAATAATTTACATCAAAAGAGATTAAATGAGCTTGACTTGAGGGTGAATTTCTGGAGGAAAGAGCAAGGTAACATGAACATTAATGCTAAGGGTATTCTAAACTGCTGAACTGTGTCCAGAAAAAGATTGAAGAAAGCAGTTATGAAAAGGTGATCAATGACCATGTTCAAAAAGAAAATAAAATTTTAGATTTTTAAGTTATAGGAAGGCAGACCTCTTAAAGAAGTATTTTTGGGCAAGCTGAAGTAAAGGAGATCCCTTCTTTGCAAGAACGGAAAGAAGGTGGAAAGATAAATAAAATACTGAATAGATAATGATGAAAAGAAAAAAGAATCTATTACTTGCATGCGCACTCATAGCTCACATTCTGAATTAGAACATGGTGGGCCCAAGAACAGATTGCTGAAAAAGTATTTCTTCCAATGAACATCTGATTCCTCCTAGATAGTTTTTGTTTACTAATCTGTCATCTGAGGCCTATGCAATGGTGTCATGCTATAGCACTGGTATGTTTTTCCACCAAGTACTGTGACAACTGAATTTCAGAACAGTTGTCCTGAAGATAGGAAAGAGAAAGGACACAAAACTTTTTTCACTGCAACCAGCATTAGCATCTATCACAAGAAACAAAATACACTCATCAAATCAGAACAACATTATCTGGCACTTGATAAATGTCACCACTCAACTGAAAAAAGTTATTTTATTTCTGCAATTACAAAAACATGTGAAGGATTAATTTTGGTAACATTTAAAATTTGTTAGTGCAACTTAACCCAAACACTTCGATATTTTAAAATACACTTGGTCATCTAACTTTCTGTGTGATATTTTACTCATTTTTTTCTAAGTTTTCTAAGTTTTTAATATAAAAAAAGATTTAATGGAAATACTAAACTCTTAAGACTTTCTCAACCTGTTTTATAACAAGTTGGATTCCCTTCTATTATGAAAACCCTACAAGTGATTTTCTTTTGTAGCAGTCAAGAAGTTTCAATGGAATTTTGTGCTTAAGTATGTTGCAATGGATAAAAAGCCACAGAATACCTGTAAGGCAGCCTCTTCAAGTATCTCAAGATCTTCTTCAAATTCATTACTTGCTGTAAAAATACAAACACGTATTTTTCTTAACAATAATATTGACGTTTATCTACACACTATAGGACATAAAATTCAGTTCTGTTTAGTGAAGCCTTTTATGTTACAAAATTTGTGTTTGTATGATGGTGTGTAATATTGCTTAACCAGCAGCTGAGAGTAATATTTTTCAAGTAACATAGTAACCATGCTATACTGTGTAGATCAGTGCACAAGCAAATAAACAATGTATGTTATACAAAACGAAAATTTGGTACTTAGCCTCCTATCTTCAAGACAGTATGTATGGCAAATCTTTGACTAGATACTTTCAGAAAAAGATTTTGGGAGGTCACGATGGTTTCTGGGAAGCAGCACATATGAGTATGCACCAGCTGCTCCCTTTTAAGAGCTTATCCTCGTAACAGTATTTGAAAACCTGGTAATATCTGCAATTTTGTAAATTATGATTCCGCCTAAAACATAAATCTCAAATACATTCTGTGATATCATATTTCATCCTCACAAATACAACTGAAACATCTTATTCCAGGGTGACCAGAATTGCCAAACACAGTTTCTTAATAGAAAAGTAAAACTGATAAGGTTACCATATTTTACACTCTCTCAAAAACATGTCAGGTAATTCTACTAGTCACAAAAGAGAAAGAGAAATGAGAAGAATTAACTCCTAAGGCATTTTTATAATTCAAAGAAATAAAGATACATAAAAACTCTGTTCTCAGAAATAACTTCTACAAATTTTGAAACAAATAATTAATAATGTTAAATATATTGATCAATTCCACCTTGCTGTTTCAGTTAGATCTTTGTCACAGACCAGATCCCTCTTGGGAAAAGGTATCTTAAATTTTTTAGTCTTGGAGAACTGATGTGGAAGAAATGTGACCTTTTGAACATGGTAACTCAACTAGTATTTGGGTGTACTCTCAATGATGAAGCTTTTCTAATACATGAAGAAATCATTGTTGGGTCCATCTTGCTTTGGAGCAAAAAGGACTAAACCTTCTCAATGTTCCTTCAAAACACTTTTTTTTCTTTATGGTTCTAAAGGAATACTGACACAAGTATTGTCTACTTGTATACAGAATATGTTCACTACAACAATTACTAAAAAGCAAGGTATCTCTTTGTGAAGTACAATCTCCTTAAAGTCAATACACCAAGATAAATCATGGAAATAAAGCTGAAGATGCAGGGGTTCTGCAAGGATGCCAGTAACAACC
Source organism: Buceros rhinoceros silvestris (assembly GCF_000710305.1). Taxonomy (NCBI): domain Eukaryota; kingdom Metazoa; phylum Chordata; class Aves; order Bucerotiformes; family Bucerotidae; genus Buceros; species Buceros rhinoceros. The sequence continues at coordinate 98,071 of NW_010428763.1, read as the reverse complement.
AGAAACAGATTTGAAGTCAGTACAATCACCCTATTTTCCTTGACAGAGAGTTCATGAAGTTTTTTGGGCAGACAAAGCTGTTTGCTCAGACAAAGTTATTACAAGGTCTCTTCATTGTAAATGGAAGAGAAATAGGCTCCTCCTTTGGGTGATTAATTTAATTTTTCTTACAACTTCATATTAGGATGACATGAACCATCCTTTGGAAATGTCTAAGTCAACTCTAAAAGAAAGCTTAGATACCGACGCCTAACTTCTAAATGCCAAAGTTCAGGCATTTAAGTTCAGTTGCTAATTATTTTGTGGAGTGAAGCTTTTTCTTAGGTTACTTTCTTTAGCCTGTATACATCCATGCAAAGAACAAAGATAAAATTGTAGAAATTGCAAAACAAAGTGAGAAAAGTCTAATAACAAGGGTCTTCTTGTGTGTATGCATCCACACAATGCATGATGATATCTAAGTTTTTCTTAAACGACACTCTGTTCGACAAGTAGGATGACATTTCTCTGCAGATGAGCATTGGCTGTAATACAAGATTTTTTAAGACACCATTTCACTTGCAGCAAAAGGTAGAAGATACATAATCTAGAACAGAGAAAAAGAAGTCTGATACTAAGGTATTTAAATGCCTTAGTAAAGCAATGCCTAGAAAAACACATTTCCACCTCTTTTCCTTTCACAGTGTTTTTTCCGAAATACCAGGCAAAACACTAAAAGCAAAATTGCAAGACAACCGAAAACTGTCTTAAAAAGGCTGCACAGTGTCTTCCATTTACAAACACTACCTGCTTACTACTGCTGCCCGCAATCCATCAGTTTTGCGTATTCACAGGGTCCAGTAATCTTGTGAAGAAACATTACACACACATTATGTGTGTGTTATCACAACATTACCAGCAACACGAACAGATTTGGCTGAGGTCCAGGAGTTGGTGTTAGATGTCAGATGTTTATCAGATAAATCAATTGTAATTATGTCAGTAATTAGGAAACTTCACAGGCAATACAGCTATCCCTCCTCTCCTGCAGATCATACACTACCACTTTACTGGCAGCTGAGACATCACAGGTAACTTAACTTCATGTTTTATTTCAAATTCCTTCTATCTGAAAACATATAAAGCCAATCTACTTTACCTTCCTGTTTTAGATATTCAAAATTAGAACATGGCAAAAAATGGTATTTAGAGAGAAGTACAAAGTATTAGAAAACATGAGAAACTAAGTTAGAGGCATTTCAAGTTCAGCTTTTTTTTTTTTAATGGAAGAACAGCAGGATAAATGGCTGCTAGGGAAGACAACAAAACTAAGGCATTAATGAAGCTGTTTAGAGAACAAGAGGGCATTATTTAAACTATAGAATTGCCTGTACTTTTGAGAGAGAAATACAGATCTACCAGTGCAATTAAGGTGCCTATTTACAATATAAAGTAAGAAATTTGCACATTCAAACACACAAGCAAAATACAGATTTAAAAAATTCATATTAGGTTTTGTGGTTATAACTGCACACTGTTCAATACCTTCCTGCTCATTAGTACACACTTGCAGTCTCATTAACAATATTTGAGTTCTCATTTTTGCTCCTGAATTAAAATGATCAAAAAGATAGCCCCTTACAGATTATGAGCCTGTTTTTCCTGAACGCTAGCATTAATTAGAAGAAATGCTACTACACAAAATACGGCTGCATCAATAGAAGTTCTAATTCAATCTCCATATCTGTTAATTTTAATAAACTAATATTTCTCTTTACATTTTAAATTTCATTTGTGTTACTGTAAACTTTTATTTGTTGCATCTGCTGTAAAAGCATGTAACTTTTTTGTAATTGTAAAAAAAACCCCCAAACTACAGCAGAAGTATTTTGGGGATATAATTCCACAGATGCAATGCTCACTTTCAATTTTAATCAGTTTTAAATTTTGCAGTTCAATGCTGCAGCTATTTTTCATTCAGAAAGGTGTGAAGTGCAGGGAGAAAAAACAGTGAAAGAGAAATACAAGTAAGATACCTGCACAATTGCGAAGTACCATGAGGAAACTGTAGGATGTAGCTCATACACTGATACACTACCTGTAGATGGGGTGAATTGGTTCAGATTTAAACGACCCAGTTTCTTTCTTCCCCATACACACATGAAGGGAAGAGTGTAAGCCGAAAACACCACCACTTTATTATCTTGTTTGAATTAATTCAGTTTTAAGAATTAATTTCTTATGATCATCTCTAACTAAAAGCAACATTACGACTTAAAGGTGGTATTAAGACTTAAAGGTGGTTTCAGGAAAACCTGCAACAATGATGAAATCACATGTTCTTTTAGGAGGACTTACCAATAGGAAGCGCTAGATCTTTCTTCATCAAAGCTGCTGCACATGATCCTCCTAAATTTGCCAGTTCTTTCTCCAGCTGAATAATACCCTTCAAATTGAAAGAAATTTTAAAAGAAAAATAGTGTCTCAGAAAACAGAATGAGTTCATTTCCCTGATGCTGCTTTATCCTAAGAGATATTAATTGCATGTTGCAGTTTGAAGATTCCCTTATTGTCAGTTGCTGTCACGTTTTGCTGTGACATGGGCCAGTGTACCAAAATTTTGTAACAATGACAGCTAGGTAAGTGTATTAATAAATAAGTTACCATGCTTCTGCTGGCCTAGTAAGAACATCTGAAGATCATAATTAACTTTTGTCTGTAATGTTAAAGAGAACAGAAATTTCTTAATACAAAAAACTTACAGACACATATTCAGGTTGCAAAGCAATGCCGAATTCTAAGCTATACATATATAGCTACCATACAAGGTAACATTCTCACCACCATGTTTAAAGGTAGTACTGTTCATAGCCTTTTTTCCTCTTCCCTTTCTCTAGCTGGAGAGGCAAGGATGGGAAAAAGATTCCATAAATTCCCTTTCTTCATTATAAACCCCAGGAGACACCCTTGACCGTTTCTCCCTTCTATTCACAGCTTAAAGTTATTTTCTCCAGTTGACGCTGCTGTTATACAGAATTGGAAGGCTCCCTTCCCCCCCACTAGACTTGTCACTGAAAACACTTCTCTCCATCAGCATCTTCAACCTGGTTCACAAGCAAAAGACCACACACAGAGTTTTCAAACACATGGAGGGAAGGAGGCTGGGTGCAAGGATGTGGGGAGAGCAGTAGCTAGAAAGGTTGTAGCTACTTTCTAAACCTTAAAGAAACGTATTCCCTTCAACTTTTCCCAGCTACATGTGGGCACAACCTCTTTAACTTTGAACACAAAAAGGTGCTGACACTAACACCAATTTTAAATTTTAAAGAAATCTGTGGTGATTCAGCATACCTCTGACAATGCTTCTCATGAAGAAAAAACCCAAACATCATAAAAAAAACAGCGGGAGAGATGGAAAACCTACATCTGAGGATTTTCTAGTCAGACTTAGAGAAACTAGCTATATATGAAGTAGGTAAAAAACCCTCTCTTTTGAAAAGAGCCTTCAAAAGCAATAACCCTAGACTTGGTTTGTATTCTCTGAGACTCTCGAGCAAACTGAGAAATCTCCAAAATGCATTTTAAACTAACCCCCTGATAAACTGCATCTTTAGGACTCAAAACAGCAGGTTCTAATGTAGCAAGCAAGGAAGGATGTGAAATGTGGATCAACCCATGGACAGTTCCCTGCTGTGCAAACACCCTTTATGCAGAAGGCAGTTTTTGCATATCTTTTGTTCAACTATATCCAATTCCTTGATGCACTTGCTCACATTCAATGACATCTTTCAGTTTTTGAAGAGAAAGTCCCCATAATGAGTGCCATTCAGTACACTATAGTCAGGTAATGGTACCCTTTAGAAAGAAGAGAAAATCTGATGTGCAAAAATGAATCCCGCTGGCTTGAACGAGGTTTTACTGATACTTTGTTCCTTTAAGTTAGAGATAAAGACACAGTGGTCACCAGATCATACGCTTCTTTTCCCACCAGCAATAACACTTGAGAGGATTGTCATCACAATGTTTCAAAAAAGAATGAGAAACTCGCGTTGTGTGTCCACCTACTTCATTTAAGTTACTTACGGAGGCTTTAGTCCTCAGGTTAAACACTGTGAAAGTTGCTTTTCTATTGATGGATCTTTAAATTAGAGCATTGAGCTATAACAAGGTATGTCTGGAAACAATTTCTAGCAACTTTTCTTTAGATGGTATAGTTCATCTCTTTCACGGGCACCCCCTTGTCATGGGAAAAGAGCTTGTGTGCCCTTGCGAGGTTGAGAGCTCTGCTGGTGGTGGCATGTGCCTCCAGTAGGGTCTCCCAAGCCAGACAGGTCTCAGCTGAAGGGTCAAAGTGTGTCCACGGGCAGGATGGGCTCACTAGCCTTCGGGCAGCCATCCTAGGAGAAGGACACCTCTGACTCCAAACCCGGGCACATGGAGCTCGTTTAGCCTTGTAAGGCATCCATCATCTAAGAGAAGGACACTCTAACCAAACCTATGACCTGAGGACTTCGCTGTCACCGTCCAAGCTCACTAGGCCCTGGCAGATGAACCTCAGGTGTAAAGGGTGGAGCCAGTTCCGAGCACACTGCGCCTCACCTAAAAAATCCACCACGCAGGCACGAAGGGTGCACTCATCGCTTGCAGTGAGCGTGGGAAAACCCTTCCCAAATCTTCGTTCATGAAGCCAACCCACGATGATGATAGTTAACACATTGGGTAGCATGTTTTAGGACTGAGCATTAAAGCCATGCCAGGAGCTTTGTTTGTAATTGCTTTTAAAAAATTAATGATGGCTGTGAATCTGCTTTTTCTTTTCCTGCTTACAGAAAAATTATTATCACTCAAACACAGACTAGTTAGATTATCTATAGGATTTATAAAGTTGATCTGCTGCAAGCCGTAAGATCATCGTAGCTAATAAGAATCTCACATTTTGAAAACCTGAAGGCATGATTCAGCTATAGCAGAATTCAGGAATAAATTCAGGTAAATCTTCTGTGAGGGCTGTAGCATAAGCAAGATGCAGATCTTGTGAAGTCTCCTAAAGATAAGGAAAATGCTATTTTCCTGGTATTACTATAAAGCATATTAAGTATTTTCAGTAGCCTCTTTAAACACATCATAATAAAACACCAGCCCAAGGACAAGAAAAAAATTTGTCTTCCCTTTGCAAGAAAGAAACAGTGCTGGAAACTACTTCTGTCCTTAAAGGCAAGGTGAGGTGACCACTGCGCAAAACTCAGCTAGCCTAAGTGAGCACAGCATTTCCAGAGAGTCTGAGAGTTGCAGTTTGAGTGAGCACTGGAAAAACAATACAAGTTTGTCATCCCATAATTGACAATGACAGTAAAATAATAATCGCTATGTGAAAGACTTAATCCTTTGAGTCCTTTGAATCTGCAAATACATGCTATGTATTTGCAGACTGTCACAGCTATCAAAAAAACAATCCAAACAAAAAGTCATTCCAATAATATTCAGAGTAATAAATTCCAAACAAAGAATTTCTGTAAGTGTTAAAAGCTTATATGAAATTATTTTAAAAATATTTTGGTAGGTTATTGAGTCAGACGTGGAAATACAAATATTTTTACCCCGCCCAAAAAAAACGCCTTATAGGAAAGAATTAATTAATGCAGAAATTGAAGCAATTTCACTTTTTCCTTACCTCATCAGATCCTGGACTAAACTCATATCCAATTGCATAACATTTGAAACCATAAAAACAAGCCTTTTCATCTTTCACATAGTCTGACGCAGTCTCCAAAGAAAAAAGAGCTTCATTTCCTTATAGGAAGTAAAAGGATAAAGTAAGTTTTTAAAAAAAATAAAATAATATTTCTCCTCATTTCTCAGCATATATGAAAACCAGGCTTTATGTGTAACATGTAAAGTAAAAATCATGAATAAAAAGTGTATCAGCACTTCCAAAAAGAAACCTAATACAAGCATAATCAACTCATGTACTACCAATGGCTCGTAAAGAACTTTTGCCAGCTTGGGTGAAGACATTTTTCAACTTTGTTTTCTAAGATAATTTTGCAGAAAAATCGAACTATTATTCATTCTTTAAATGATTCACATCACTGAAAATTATTACAGTATCTATTTATTACCTGGCAGTACTAATACCATGGTAGGCCATCCTGAAGATCCAGAGAATTTTTTCAGTTCTATCCATGAATTAAGGTTTTCATGAACAGAAGCATGCTTTGGTCCAAATCCCAGACTCTGTGCAATCCTGACAGGAATTAGTAATCGAAGAACATCCTCTGACTGAGCAGTGCCACACTGAGTGTCAAACTCTATTGTTATCCACCTGACACATTCAGGAAACGTTACCTAAAACAAAACAATAGTCTAATTATGTGCACATTTTGGGGGTTGTTAGGATTTTTTTTAGTATTTATTTCTTCATTCCACCTGGTTTTATCTCTTTAGGCAATGAAAGTGATCCAATCATGTAATTCTGTACAAATGTTTTGATATGCTAGAGATTAACATCAAGCTAATTTGTTCTTTGAAATTCACATATGGCTGAAATGCTTTACACCTTATTGTATTATAATCATGTATTATAACTCATGTTCAGATTAAGTTTTTGCGCTTATGATACCATTTGTGGTTGTTTTTAAGAACTCCAGCACAGAATCTTCAACCAAAACAACTACCAACTGCTACAAACATTTAACTCTCAAATATCTTTTTAAATGCAAACTTCGACAAACACATTCAGTATCTGTTTTGTGCAATTCTAGAAAAGCACACAGCAGGTGAATCACACTTGTGAATATAGCCTGCAGTGTGACAGCACAGAGCTACCAAAATTCAGAAGTAGTAACAATACAGCCTAGGGCTTCAGATGAGCTCCATAAACTTTTAGGACAATAATAAGCGTCACTGCATCAGGAAGATCATATGATGACTACATTGTCTGCAGTGGGTGCCCTGCTGTCTCACAAGACAAGCAAGCAGAATAGTCAAATAGTATTTAACAATCTCTTCCAGCCATCACTTGATGCCAGGTTTGCTGCCTCTGGATTTACAGTTGTGAAATCAACACAACTGCAGAACTCACTATTTCAAGAACTGCAACATAGGACACTGTTTCCTGTAGTAGACAGTATGAACTATCATCCATTGCAATAGATTTTCAGAGAGTAAATGCTGACCAAACAAAACCTACACGCCAAAAGCTTTTGATTAACTGCACGCACATTTAGAAATAGTGCTTACCTTATAGTGCGTAACACAGGCAGGTTTATAGGGATGCTCACTTTCTACAACAGCATAGTGATTGGAGGTAGTAGAAGCTGAAAGCCCTTGTTCCGGTTGGTTTCCAGTCGTGCTGTCTGTAGACTGATTTGGGTTAAAAGCTGGAGGGGCGTATTTCTGATTCAGAACTGCCACAGAAGGAAGTAACTGTTGTACTAAGCCAAAGACCTCAACAGCAACCTGTAACATAAAAACACATGCAATAAAGTATTAGTTATGACGGGATGAAAAATAATATTCACAAACTTACATTTCTCTACAATATGCGTTTCGGAGATTCTCACAATATCACTACTACAATTCATTCAGTCATTTTCCAATTCTGCATCTACACAATCCTGACAAAAGCAGCATCACTACATAAATATCAAATAGTTCTCTTGGAGACTCGCCAAAGCTGACACAAAAAACTGTACACAACTGTGAGTTACCTTCACTAAAACACCATCTTCTAAAAAGCCATAACATTAACAAACAATAAGCATGAGTTAACAGAAAGCAAATACGTTACTGAAATCATAGTGCAGTTATACCTTATACAACATCGGGGTTTTTTTTCAAATATTCAACGTATCAATGTAGTGTTAAGCATCACATTTTTCCTCATAATCTTTGTATTTTCGAATGAGAGGAACACTTCTAAAGCAAAACACTCAGTTCTAAACAACACTTCATCACACAAAGGTAAACTAAAATTTGAACTATTTTTAAACAAATTCACCTGCTTGATTTTAGATAGCCAGTCCTCTTTCCTCCCTCTTTAAAGAAGTCAGAAGAGCTTTCAGTTCACAAAAATGCAATAAAAGGCAATAGCCTATACTAGATAAAGATTAATGACATTTGTAAATCCAATAACAAATTTCAAGAGTGATCCAGTCTAAGCACATGGAAGAATTTTATGCCACTGAAAATAAAGGTAATTTTTATTTATAGCTAACATCTTCTGTCTCTAAATTGCATAGAAATAGTCTTTATTTAATGAGCAGCTACCACTGATTTGGATGTTTACTGTAGGAATAGAATATACAGAATACAAAAATATTTCATCCCACCAATATTCATCAATGAGTTGTAAATACAGATCCTTCTAACTTCTTGTCTTTTCCTGACATTAAAGCCTGTCATCTTTCCCTCTGCTTCCTTGAAGTATTATTTTCATAATGTCTTCAATTTAAGTTTAAAAAAAAAAAAGTAATTTTAAAGCATCATATGGTTTCAGAATTCTTGAATCTTGGAAAATTCATAGTGAGTCATGTGGTCAGATACAAACCACTGCTTCATAAAATCACAGAGAAATAGAAGAGCATACCTTGGGAATCGCTGCTGCTACTGGTCCTATGTAGGCTATTATGAGGGGAAGCAGCATTGAAAACAGACTGGAAGAGCTGAGTAGTTCTGGAATGTCTTCAGCTAAACAAAGACAATTACAACACAGGTTTTATTAATAAATGTACTGAGATAAACATGCCATTACATCCTGTTCTCTGTTAAAAAATTTCCTGCTCTTAGAGCATAATTTTATTGCATTATTCACCATTTTATAAAGCTGTGTTAAAGTTTTGTATGGCATAAAAGCTACCTCCTCCCAGCCCTGCAAATAAATTCTCATAGCACTAAATAGTATACTACACTAGAGTGCTACACAAGAATTCTAGCACTAAAATAGCTGAAGAAACCATTCAGGTTTAAGGCTTACGTTTACATTTCTCAAAAATGCTCATATATGCATTACATGCACCAGTCCTCCTGATTACCACCACTGTGCAAAATATGCAATAAAATTTAGAACTAATCCATCATAGCATATCTTCTGGAAATAAAGAATCTTACCAGTTTTGATACAATACTTGCTAAATTGGTGAGTAAATGTATATGAGAGATCTGCCTATGACATCTCAAGCGCAACTCAATGACTTAGAAAGTTACTCACAGTATGATTCCCACAGGAACGAAAAGTTAGAAGAACGTTCTTTGGAAAGACAAAGTATGTAGTATTTCGCTTTTGATCACCAACATTCTACTATTATCTCTTGCTATCAAAGAAAGAAGTTTGGGAAAGTAAATTTTCAAAGTCAGTTTTCAAAAAGCCTTACCATCTACAGCAAGAGCCCTGTGCAACAGGTCTTTGGCTGCTCGTACAACAGCACTCACAACGGAAAGAGCCCTGCTACAGTTTTTATCTTCTTCATTAGCTTTGTTCAAAAGCTGTGATTGCAAATCTCCATCGTACTCACTCCTGGATGGTGGATTAAAGTTCACAAAATTATATTAAAAAATATGATTGACAGGTATTTGGCATAGAATAAGTGAAACAATTATTTATGATAAAGCAATAAAGGAAACAATCAAAGAGGATATTTTGGAGGCAATGCCTCAGTGTTAGCCCTTTGCAATGTTTTTATTTGGCAGAAAATATGGAAAGTATTTTCCCGAAACGTTTCTTTTAACTAGATGCCTTTCAAACCACAGAAATGTATTAATCGCTATGCTTCTCCAAACCCAACCACCTATCTTGATAAAAATGAAATAACACTAAACACATCACAGAAATGAGGAGAACTCTTTCAAAGCATATTTCTGCGGTATCATAACAGAGGAAAAAGATTCTCCCTCCATGTTCTAAAGATTAATTTTGGTTTTGAAATATAATCTTAGTCTTACTCTAAAAAAAAAAAAGTTTTTTCTTTGAAATCCACTCTGTATTTTAAAGCGGGTTCACCTAAAGAACATTATACACAAAATCATCTCAGTAAGGCATATAAAAAGATCTGGTTTGATTTTCTTTCTTAAAGCAGTCAAATGACAATTATGAAATAATTCAACCCTCAATATGATAGTGATTAAGCTTTGGCATAGCCAACCAAAATCACTTAGAAAACATATAAACCAAAATTTCCCATTCTCTTTTGGATTTCTTATGCTTGTCCAGAAAGATTTGATCTTTCGAAACATCATTCCAGAACATTAAGGTACATTCTGGCACTTCGGAATGCTCAAAAACTTTACTTGGAGTAGTTTGGTGCATCACAAGGTTATCTATTCTTCTCTATGACTTAAATTTACCAGTCTTACAAAAAGATTTTATTTTTGCGTGTCAGTGTATCCTGGAAATGTAGTTTTGCTATCAGTCTCAAGCTTTTTTAATCTGAATTTATTAGTGACTGACAGTGGGTGTAATTCTGGCTGGGTACTTCTCAGACAAAATCCTTCCAAAGCATTTCCGCCCTTATCAGAAGTGTGTTAACACACTTCTCTTGGTATGGCCCTTCTTGGCATTTCTATACCAATGATTCTATTCGTTATTTGAGAATCCTTCAAACAAAATTGAGTGTGAATCTCAAGCTCTGTTCTGTAATAGTTGACTGAACATTCATTCCTTTACTGTGGACAAATCAAAACCTCAAGTCATTATAATTAAACCAAAAATCCTCACACTAAGACCCTAATTATAGTCATCCATCAGATAACATTTAAGTTTCTGTTGTCCAAGCAAACTTCAAAAGAAGTAAGTTATTGCAATGAACTAATTATACAGTGAAGAAGTGTCCATGGGCAGCAGTTCGAACATTTGCTGAATTAAAACTTAATTTATGCTGTAACAGTTCTGACTTGTACAGTACAGTTGCACAGTACTTCAAAAGCTTCTTAGAATTTCATCACAGTTAAAAAAACAAAACTGAGACTGTTCTGAAAACAGCACTTTGTTGTGTTTTTTGCTATATGTTAGCTTATTAAGTTAGAATGCTATGAAGCTTCTATTTACGTAAGTTTTATGCCTTTCGCTTTTCTGAAATCAAAGAAATTGTTATTTCTCCTTTATTCCCTCCTCTGTTTATATAAAAGCAGAAATTCCGAGTGGGAATAAATGTTTTCTTTGTTGTCTTTCCTGCTTACATAATATGATACTTTATAACAAAATTCCTCCAAATGCTCCGAGATTCCAGGAGACTAAACAAACGAACGTATCATGATATGCACCACTGTAATTCCATTCTTTGATAAATAATTAGTTATTACTGACAAGTAGGATCTTTGGAATCTTTGAGTTCGGCCTAACTCACGTTTTAAAAGAGCTTAGAACTATCCTGTATCTTCAAGGACACTGTAATATTTGTGCTGACAACTTTATTTCTTCGTTTTTTAGCTCCTTTAAAACTTTAAGAGCAACGTATTCTTGAGATTGTCCAAAATATGTCATCTGTAGCATTACATATTTTATTCTCTTCATCTTTGATTAGGTAGATACGTATTGCACATAACTAAATATCAAAGTAGTATTCCTTTCTCCTTTTTTTTCCTTGGATCTGCTGTTGATCAGCCTTTTACAACAAAAATTGAGATTTCAGTTAAAGGTGTGATGCATTTTTTTTGCTGTACAGATAGTTTGGTAATAGCAGTAATTCATATATTCAGGTGCTGACACATTTTGAAAATAATGTTTTCATACATATGGGGAAAACACATCAAAAATGAAAGCAATGCTTTGAGCAAAAGCATTGCCTTAAAGAGTATTTCTGCTATTATCCTGAAAGGCTAATATAAAGCTTCCCTGCAGGACAGGCAGATGTTTCAGGTGATTGTCTTTGGGCAGTTGCAATTTCTTTTTATACCTTTAACTCTACAGGAAGAGGAGACAGTTCCTATACAAACAGACCCTGTTTCTCTACATGATGCAATCCTTTCTGGCAGCAGAGGAAGGAATGGAATGAAATTAGAGAGAAACATTCCAGTGAGAGTCTCTCAAAAATCTCTTAGGTTACAGAAAAAACCCAGAGATTGAAGTAGTGCATCTTGCCAGTCCCCATACTACAGCTTTAAAACAACACTAAAACAAGACTGGATAAGGCAGCAGTACAGTTGGTATCCCAAAAACTGTCTTCACTAAATAACTTAAGTCTGGAAGTATACTGGAAGTACACAATACTACAGTTAACGAAGCCCTTTCCTCAAACACACTCCACATGTATTTATTTCTGTTACTTCTCAAAAATAGACGTGGTATAATAGCACTACAATGGTTTTATTCAGAAATGGATTATTTATTATTTATTAGAAACAGATCATGCAACACACGAACCTGTAATAAAGAATCTGTGGAATTTGTCCTCGCGTTTGGTTTGTGCCATTACTGCTCAGACTACATGTACTAAATGTGAATGTTACACCATCTGGACATTGAACTGTGGTCATTCCTCCATCTCCATTGGCAGTCCGGCTTCCGTAATTCCTCAAACGAACTGCATATTTCACATTTTCCTTAAAAATTAGAGCCAAAAATAGTATGCAGTATAAAACAAGTATATAACTGGCCTCAAGGTATTATGAAAGACATTTTTTACATTAATACTGAAGTGTCTGAAAAGTCCTTCACAGCACTCCACAAATGAAATTAACTGAAAAAGACCCAGCATTTAACCAAAATCAAAGCTGTTATGTGTTCCCAAACTACGAACCATAACTTCAGTAAAATATTACTACTAATTTCTTGAAGAGTGACCAGATACCCAAGAAAATTAGTTACCAAACTGCACACAAGAGTTGCACTTTCTAGAATGTTCCAAAACTACTAAGAATTTACAATCTATCTTATGCTATTATAAAAATGAAGATTTAATTCCCTTTTGCTGCTAGCATTTGAACTTTTCAGTTACTGGGTGAATCTGAGATTTTATAAAGCAAACATGTCAAGGTCAACTTGGAAATTTGTACACAAAAAAAGAATTTACTTTGAACACCCTGATTTTTGATGAGCACTACAAATGAGCACTTTTTTTTACCTTCAGTGGCACGACTTTGTCAATTCTTATTTCAGCTATGTCACTGGGAGAATCATCCGTGGTGTAAGTTCCTTTAACCAACTCTAAAGATGTCCATCTATGAGAATGAGTTGAATCTCCAGTATGATCACTCTGATCCAAAGGAAAAATGTCATTTTAATAGATATATATTAATACATACATGAAGTAATCATGCTATTGTGCAAGATCTGTTTTCTTGCATATATTGTTACACACAGCATTACAAATAAAACAAAGCTAAAAAACCTGTTGGAGTCAACAGTAAAGCCTTTCCACTAAAAAAAATTACTGAGAGGTTAATTTCCCAACCTATGTTCTAATCTTTTCCAAAGGGCAAGCAATCAGTTAAAGGGAACAACTGGGTGCAAAAGAACAAAGGTTTTCCTTATTACAAGAACATACAATACGGTTTCATGCTTCTCCTAAGACAGTACTTCAACAACATGTGAAGCATTTGTAGCTACAGCCTGGCCGTGGTGGTAGGCTACCCCTTTCTTCAATTTTTGTGTTAACATGTTTTAACCTGGTCTCCTTTATTTCACTATTTCCTTCGCAGTTTGCAGTGACTGGTACTAATCCACATTTAGCTCCAGGAAGTGAAAAGCCCACTATAGTTCAAATATTACTGGAAATAAAATTAGACTTCGAGGCCATAATCAAGATGAGGACTCTACTGGATACAGTATAGAGCTTGCAATACCACAAAAAAATCACCACCACAAGCAAACCAAAAAACCCTACTACCAGTGCACTGTTTTACTGGTAGCCTAGACTATGTAAGAATATTACAGTATTACTTTGTAAAGCATTTTAAGAAATCTGAGGCTACATTTTTTCAAATTGTTATCTCAAATGCAGTACTTACATCATCAACTAATACCTCCAACTCATACTCATGAATTCCTCCACCACCATAAACAGAAAATCCCACTACAACTACACCAGGTTTATCAACCGAGAAACATATTGCATCAGGGGATCCATTCCCAGTATTCCAGCTTCTTCCTTGACTTGTTTTAGTGAATCGGTTTGGAGTGGATTTGACAGAATGCAGAGAGTTCAGTCCATCAACCTGCAGAAAGTTAAATACAAGCACCAGAAAAAATTAACTTAAATGTTAGACAACTCTAAAAAAGCAAATTTAAGTGAATTAAATTACCAGATTTTCAATTGGGTAAATTTTAACAGTCAGCTGATAAAATACAGAAGATGCCACTACTGGGGCTTCTATTCAGTATTGACTAAAAAGAAAAAAATAATTTCTGGTAATTGGGAATTAACTAGGAATAATTAGGAATCTTATTCCTAATTTTTCAAATATTTAAATATATATTTTATAGGATGAATTAGCACAAAATATAGTTTAACTGTGCTTCAAGAAGAGTCAGGTATTTCTGCCTTAGGTAAAGTCAACACTAAGAGGACAGATACAGATCTTACATAACAGTAAAAATATCTATCATCAAGATGTTATCAAAAGCTCAGTTTTCTGTGAAAAAAGTCTGCTGACAGTACAGAGACAGTGACACCCCTTCAATAAAATCAATTAAATTTCCATCATTTAACAACATTATAGTCTCAGGAAAGGGAACTTCTGTGTGTGACTATGAATCTCTGGATTTTGAGAAGTTGAACTCAGTACTACTTAATTTCTAATACAAAGAAAATAAACTGGAAAAAGTCTAATGATATAGACAAATACACATTAGACAATATTGAGTATCTGTAGGAAGATATGTATAAGAAGTATCTTACACATAAAGGAGAAAGACACAAAGCATAAACAAAACTTAAAAATGACGATTCATAATCAAAGGAGATAGGATTAGAACATGGGGCACCCATGACACCATGAGAGGCAGAGATGCTCAGGAATGTGGCACTGTCTGCAATGAGCACCAAGCAAATATATTTTGAGTGCAGAGACATGCATGAAAAAGAGAAGCACTCAAAAAAAAAAAGCCATTTTGTAAACTACTTGTAGTATTCTGCAGCCACAATGAAGTTGCTATTCATCAACAGCACTTCCCTAATACAGTGAATATGTGCTTTTAAATTTATGTTAAGTATCTGAAAGCTACTGAGAATTCCAGCATCTGTGAAAGATATACAAACTTATAAAACTCCTGCTACAGCTTGTAACACATTAACAATATACTACTCCTGAAAGACTTCTGGTAATGATTTTACAGAAGCTTTACCTCAGATCCTAATGCCGATGCTGTAAGTTCACTCACAATACTAGCAAGCAGCCCACAGGTATTAGAAACCAGATGTGAAGAGAAAAGTTCATTTTCTCTTCTAAGGCTGTTCCGTACCGGCAAAACAACAATAACCAACATCTTTTCCAGCACTTCCCGAAAGCTTGTCATCCCTGAAACATTTTCTTCGCTCTGCAATATGAAGAGAAAAATGACAAATGGTATTGGTCTTCCTTAAAAAAAACAAACCAAAACCCATTCCTACATTCATTTTCACATATTTTAAGCAATAGATAATTGAAAAATCCATGACTTCTAAAAATAAGTCTAGAGGGTAAAAAAAAAAAAAAAGAAATCACTAAAACATCTCAAAGCTATCACAGTATGTATTTATTTGTAAAAAACCCTGATTTATATTCTTAAATTCCAGAATAGACTTTATTGCATTGGAAAGATACATAGGTGTCCTTCTCAGGAGAGAGCTGTTCTTATAGCCCTCCTTGCCATACTATCTATAATCATATGTTAGAATACAACAGATTATACAGCTACCTACAGAGCTCTTCAGATTATTGTCTTCCCCATTGTCTAAAAAGAAACTCAGAAACTTTTTGGGTTTTATGTTAGCAAAGAGAAACTTCTATGCAAACAAGTATGATAAAACCAGTGGGGGGATGCTTATAAAAGCAGTTGTTCTTTACTGAATGATTATGAAACAAATCAAAGCTCAGGCATCTACTGTGTCTTCCACCTAGCAGTGACATCCACTGTTTTTCAACAGCTACCCACACTGAGAGACTTTCCCAATGAGGAAAATAAAATCAGCTCTGCTGATGGAAATCAAAGATCTATTTTTCCCACCATTATGTCTCCCAAAATACCCAATCAGTGAACAGATAGGAAAGGCAACCAGGTCAACCAAACCCATACAGATACCTGCACAGAACTTTCTATCTTCAGCAACTAAGAGGTATCTGTAGCCAAGACAAAAATATTAACTTTGCATTTAATAGCTTTTAGTGATCATTTTCTTCATTAATTTGAGCAGGTGCTTTTTAAGTCTGTGGAAGTTTTTAGCATAATAATGGCCCACAGGAATATGTTCTGCAGCTTAACTGTGTATTTCATGAAGAACAGCAATCTTCTGAATTTACCTTTTGCTAAGGTTGCTCAAAATTCTTGGTATTGGAAGACTGAACAATCACCGTTTATTTACCTTTCATGCATCATTCATAATTTCCTAAGATCTTACCCTCTTATCTTCTAAAGTGAAAATTACTATTTAGTATTTTCACATTCCCGCATCATCATCTTTACCCTTTTCATTACTGTAAATCTATTCTGGATTAACAGCACTGCAAAAATACAGCATTTGAGAGCCCATGATTAAAAACTGCTTAATAACCTTTAACAGAACTATGTGAACTGGGCTTTCCTTGTCCACCTGTTTGTTGACTCATTCATTCTTGTGATGACATGAAAAAGCTGAAAAACTTGCAGAAAACACTAATGCAATGGAAGACATCACCAAACTATATTTTTGCCATTTAATATTCCAAAATAAATAATAATTTTTTGCTTAGACATTCTCCAAACAAGAAATAATTGGAATATTTCAGACTGAAAGATGAAAACTGGATAAAACACTGAATTTTTGAAATACGCCTTTTAGAAAGAAAACACTCAGGCAAATTTAGGTACATTCTTATAAAGCTAAAACTTCAACTTACATAACTGTGTCTTGTTGCAAAGTAAAACAAGGTGTTATATTTAGAATATATCCTAACCTGACTAAGTTTTTCCATGTGTGCAACCAAAAGAGGAAAACGATGGGCCAGAGCAGAGTCATTTTCAGTGCTGACTTGTTTAACCATTGATCGCAGCAATGCCTCTCCATCATAAGCAATCGGAAAGATAGAGGTCAGTTTTACTGACGTATGGCAGAGTGCAGACATAACAGCAGCAAGAAGCCGGCTACTGGAGGTTTTGAAGTTTGCTTCCTGGATGTCCTAAAAACATGAAAAGAAATTGATAGAATGGCACTGTTGCATTCAAGGTAAATGAAAGAGAAAATATTTTGAAAGAAACTTTCCAGGTTCATAGTAATTATAAAAAGAATTTAGAAAAAGAATATATACTGTTAGCTTTGCTGTGAATTTTACATTATCTTTTCTCATGAGCTTTCATTTACATCTTTCAAATTTGAGTAATTAAAATTTGTTCGTTGACATGGTTTAAAATAACAAACCCATTTAATATTACTTTTGAAATCATGGCACCTTTTGAAGACAAAGCATTTATTATAATTAATGCATTATTCTAGTAAAATAGTTTGATTAAAGAACTCACTCTTCATTTAATTTTTATATGCTAAATTAATTTTCATGCAAAGAAGCAGACTGTTTACATTTCATAGCAAACTACACCATTTAGGTGTGGGATGCTCATTCACAATAAGGAAGATACAGAGAAGAAAGTTGTTGATTATAGAATATCATCAGCTTCTCGTGTAGTTTGCTGGATTAGAGCCCTGTTGTAACATTTAATAATGAGAAATGACTCAGCTATTAGTGATGAGTATAAAGCTCCTAAGCAACGTGCAGCAAGAGTAATTACATACAAGGCATGGCCTCAACACTGAAAAAGCAGTTGCTGACAGTTACCAGCACCACTAATTATCTTTACTGTCCCAGAAAGCATCTTACTGCTAAGGGACACAGAAGTTCCTAGGCTCCTGTTGAACCTGGAATACTTTATAAAAAACAAAACAAAAACAACAACAACCCCCC
>NW_010428763.1:79627-79915 GCF_000710305.1 Buceros rhinoceros silvestris | reverse complement strand
ACCCCCCCCCCCCTCCACAACCCAAATGCCAAAACCCAATTATTAAAAAAACCAAACCACGGGAGATTTCAGGTTGCAAACCAGGATAAACACAAAAAAGGAATAAAAGTTTCAAATCCTGTTTGACTTCTCTTTGAGCAAAATGCCAAGCTACGCTGTAATATTTGCTTGTGCCATTTTAATGTACCTGGTCCAAACAATTCAGCAAGTCACAAAGACACGCCCACTGTAGAGCTGGTGTCGGATAAAACGAATGAAAGCAAGCTGTGAACGTATTATGGCATTCCT
>NW_010428763.1:64211-79524 GCF_000710305.1 Buceros rhinoceros silvestris | reverse complement strand
ATTCCTGAAGAACAGCTTCTAAAAGACTGAGAGGCTGACTGAGATATCCTTGTGGATCGTTGTCCAACTTCACCATGCAATGATCAACTCCTTCAGATAAAATTTTTCTCAGCAAGGTCCTAGTTTTCCCAATGCAATCTGCTAGTTTGCTGGTTTCTTCTACAACCGCCTTAGCTGTAGCTACAAGGTTACACAAAGAGGAGCGTTAAATGTGCAATAAAGGAAACATTTTCATATTAAACTGCACATTTTACATGAAAACAAATCAACTAGAATTTAGCAGCATTGATGAATCTCATTTCAGAGAATTTCAAAAGGAAAACAGTGAAGGGTGTTAAACTTCATGGAAGAAACCCAAACATGAGAAAATTCTAATTTCCTGGTCTTCCATAATATAGGGTGCATTTTAATATGAACGTAGTTAAATTACAGGCATGAAAAACAGATACTGTCTTTCAAATTTAAATTGTGCTCACAACCAAAGCAGCTACCACCTACAGAAATGGGAAAAATGAAGATACAAATAGTCCAAAAGAACTCAACTGACAAGCCAAACAAGAAATTAACTTTAAAATACATACAAGTCACACTGTAAACACCTGTTTCGCACGCTTGGTCATGTAGATAATTGCAAATATCTCATTTATGACAGCAAATCTTGTAATTGTTCCAATAAAACCATAGTTTAAGCAATTTCAACTTACAGTATTTCCTATATGAATACTTAGATCAAATTTGGAATGTCCTGTAGATTATTATTTCCTGAAATATGAAACAAGGGAATTCAGAGGAATACCTGATATTGGATATATTTCACAGGTGTAGACCCTCAGCAACCTCAGGCAGCAAGTGCCCACAAAACGTAACCTTTCTAAATCCAGAAGTGTAGCAGTGTATTGGAATCCTTTAAGTCCCCGAAGTTCTTCAACTCCTAGCACCAGTGTTGTCCAGCTCCAGTGAAGAATGCTCAATAAGGATTCAAAGCATTCCTATTTGGGTATGAGGGATACAGAAGACAGGTTTTGCATTAAAAACAAAAAGGGAACTTTCAGCATCAGCATAAGATGAAAAGCAAGTAGCATCTATATCTATTATGAAAACTTGTTTATGTCTATACACATATACCATACAACACACAAATCCTATTTGCTTGAGGACAAAAAAAAAAAAGAGCACTGAGAATGTAGGGAACATTTCACTGCAATACCATGCTAAAAGCAATTTCTAATGTAAGTTATGTAATATTATGTGTAAGTCCCTCAGTTATCTAAGAACTATTGACTGTTTGCATTCATCTGTAATAAGATTTTAAAGTAAATTCCACTTGCTTCATCTGCATATGAATAGTATAATACCTGCTTTTAACAGAATACATTCTTATCAATACAGTAAAGACTTATCAGTGCTGTCTTCACTTTGTTTTTAACATTGTTTTTCCCCATGAGCTGTAGGATCATGGGAACTCTATCACATTTACAGTACTTGTAATTTCAACAGGAGCATATGACTGGCCATAAGAAATTTGAGGATTTGTAAAGTTTTTTGTCCCAAAATTTGTTTCTACTGTTATTAAACAGTCGATAGTTTCATAAAGTTGTATCTCAGAGGCAAAGTACAAGTATTTGGTATTGAATACCTTCAAACTGCAGGTATATCTTCAAGCTGCAACAATCAAGCTGATTGTTCAAAGTTAGTTATAAAAAGCCTAATGCTCCACAAAGCCAAAGCTCCCCTCCTATCCCAATTCAAGTCTATGGTGAGGGATAACAGCAGCAAGATAATGAAGAGGTTTACTCACCACTGAGACAGTTCTAGCAAAAGATCTCTTTAAGATATGCACAGGTTCACTGGTCTGCTGTTTTCCTTTGGATGCGCTGCCATCACTTGTTGGCAGCCTGGAAGAACAATTTGAGAACTGACTTGAAATGCACGCTCTTTACTTACTGCACCTTTTACTGTTTGTATTGTTGAAGTGGAACAAAAGTGGAATAAAAGCTACAGGTAATTACTCAAAAGTTGAATTTCAGCGTAGCTTCCTTCAATTCCCAATTCTTCGAGACCAGTAATCAACTACCCTGAATTCTGTTCAACTGGGAGAATTGTGGCAATTGATAATAAAGTCAACATTTAATTACATATGAAATTATTACAGATATGTACTATATTTCTTCAGAAGACATTTTTCACACTAGAAATGTTTTTCCTTAAACAGTAGTTTTGTAGAAAACAAGAAACATGTCAGTAAATTGTTCTAGAGGCCAAAATCTTACCTGTACAATAATTGTGGGATCTGCCCTGCATTAACATCCGTACCATTATTTGATTTCTTGGAACTTTTAAACTGAAATACAACACTGAAAGAGAAATAATCCAATTATTATGCAGTTAATACCAGGTATCTTCTTCTGCATTAAAAAAATAAAGAAGAAACCCATACCCATCATCTGTAGTAATAGAGGCCTGTCCATGAGATCCACAATCACTGCTGGGCCCTGACACTCTTGCCCAGGCTACATACCACCACCCAGCTTGCAGGAGTACTGGCTCATCAAACATCATTGCATACTTTTCTCTGAAAGAAGTAAATTTTGGAAAAGAGATATGTGAACTAGTTGTTGGATTAATCTTGCAGGAATTACACCCTGCTCATAAAAGAAAATGGAAAATTAACAGAATTCATTATTCTCAACTATCTATTTATAGTCAAACTTTAAAATTTCATTTAAAAATACTGTAGTAATTAAAAGCAATATTAATTCAGAAGGACCTACAAAGGCCTAAGTCTAGCTTGATCTTGCATATTGGAATGATCAGATATCAAAAGGCAAATAGGACAAGGAGAGATTGAGTTAAACTAACACACGCAAATCCAATTACATTTTATACGAAATACTGTAAAGTATTCATTACATTCTTTAAATTTAATTTCATAATTTTTTTTAAATTACAAGAGCTTATATATAAATTCTTTGAAATCACACATGAATATTTAAGCAAGCAATTAAACATATATTTAGGGGTACCGATACAAATACTTAAACCAAAAAAATTATTCATAGATGACTTGAATGTTAAATTATTTTGTAACAAGTAATGAAAAAGCAGCTAAAACATGGCTAACCCCATTCATATGCACAAAATCCATCAAGCAATAACTGCTCGTATTCTAATGAACTGAAGCACAATAACCCTTCTTTTGGTTATGAGCATATCGTACTGCATAAAGTCTAATGATAAGTTGTTTAATGCAAACACCCGTTTGTGCTTGAAAGCATCCTTTTGACAGAGGTATTCAAAAAAACTCCTGCAACATTTTGTCTTGCCTTCTCATCACAGGAATACAGGATTTAAATTTGATTTATACAAGAGCGAGTGTGAGATCATTTTTTCTTCTTCTAATTTGTGCCTTAATGGCCTGGTAGGGCATGCGGTGTTTTACGAAACCCAACACGCTTTGTTTGAGTGTAAATTTTACATCACTTGCTACAAACTTCTAATGATGTAGATAATCTTGGTTGATACTTACAGCGATTTTAAAGTGTGCATGAAGTAAAAATAAAGATCAGAAAGTACGCAGAACGAGGTAAAGAAAACACCTTACCTAGCAGCACAATCATATGCTAAAACATCTGTTTCCGCAAGAAGGTCTCCATCAGTCTCATGGTCTCCCCCATCTGGACCCAATTCAAACAACTGGTGGAGTAAGAAAAAAGGTAAAAATACATCCTAAGTGTTCAAAAACTCGTAATACCACTTTTTCCTGTCTGGCGTTCTGGAAACTGTCTATTACTATTCTTTCTCATTTCCAAAAGTAATTGCTAGTTTCTATCACTGACAGGCAATTTTCAAACGGAAGTCAGGATTTTGTAACATCATTATCTTAAAAAAAGGCAATTGACACTGACCTCTCAGCCTCATGGCCAGATATATTCTTAAGTGCAGAAACTCCCTAAAATCTTGCAGAAAGTTAAATGCAGAGCATCTAAAAAAGGCAAAGTTGGGCAGAAAGTGCAGGCTGTTCATCACAGATTGAAATGCAGTGAAGATACACTAAATCTCTCTGGAAAAGGACAGCTGGACTGTTTAGCAGAGCTAGTCAAAAGTGTCAGAAACAGTTGGTGACGAGGGCAAAAGTTGATACCTTTCTCAAAAGAACTTGAGTTTCTCAGTCAAACACCATTTCTACAGTTTGATGAGTTTGAAAAAGACAATACATGTCTACGACTTCTCTTGCAAACACCTATTTGATACATGGTTTATCTCAGCTAGGCCTGGCGACTCTTACCTTGGCTATAAGCTAATCCTAGACAACCAGAAATGAATTGAAAAAACAACACTAGAGTGCTTTCGCAGCTCCAGTGCACTGAACATGCTCCAGCCATAATCATCCTTATATTTGGCACAAAGCATAGTCAAGCATGTTTGGTGCCATTCACTCTCAGTTGAAGAATCCCAGGTGAGAAGCTATCCAGAGTGCAGCCTGAGAAACAAGTGGCAAGGACGGTGGGAAACAATGCCTCAGCCCACAACACCGATTTTCTGCAGGTGGACCTCTAGGCTTTGTGTAAATAAATCACAGAACCATTTGACCCACTACCATATCTGCTCACGGCAGCAGTAAGATGGCACAGCATTTAGTGACGGTAGGAATGGGCCCATTCTTTACAACTGAGAATAGTAATGCTCAGATCCCTACTTCACTCACCTTACCTGCATACAGTTCATTACTTCTCACAGAAGGAGCCTTCTTCTAGTTCTGTTACTAATGCTCTCAATATATAGTAAACCACTCTATTCATCAAAAAGCAGAATTAATCATGGTTTTAGGTGGCATTTCCAGAATGTCTAAGTTCCAAATTGTAATTTCTAAATTCTAAACTATTTTCTAAAACCCAAAAACCTTACCTTTATTTTAGCAGTGTATTCACCTCTACCTCCAAAAAGACCAAGACCACCTAACAAAATATCTGTATCAGCACAGAAACGGATAGCTTCTACTGAGTGGGCTGAATAACCCCAGCCTCCTCCATGACCTGCAGAAAAAAACAAAACAAAAATACAGTTAATCTTAGTCTTCTATTCTGCAAGTCTGATCAGCCTGTGCTGTAAAATTTTACTGTGTACATACTTTCAAATCTGTTGACGACACTATAGTCTTCTTTAGAATAAACTTTCATTACTGCTTGAGTCTCCTCTTCTGTATTTGCTACACCCATTTTTAAGTCCTGCATAGCAGCCAAAGTATCAAGACAACCTAAAAGAAAGCAAACCCAAAAAGAACTCAAATTTTCTTACTGCTGATTATAATCGCTGAAATAGAACTGAATACTAGTTAAAACGATCAAAGCAACCTAACTGTTTTGTCCCTAAGCCACACATAGGCTACCAAAGATCATTATAGCCTTGTTTAGGTCAGGGGGCACTGCTGTAGAATCTTAAGAATCACTAATGAAGATCAACTTCATTCAGTTAGCCCATTTTCCAGAATAACCAAGTAATGTAATTAATTCTTCTTTGCAACTTTTCCAATGGTAAATAAATCCCCAACAAAACCTTCATTTTTATTTTTTTTTCCTTTTTACACATTTCCCATATCACCAAAACAAAACTGAAGTAGTAACTAAATTATGGGCGGATTTGAGAGCCTTCATAAAAGGCATTCTGTTTCACATACGTGAGTAGTTAACATGTCTTGCTCTGACTTAGATACAAAACAGTACTGTCCAAGTTAAAATTTATCACATCTTTAACACACAATGAAAAGGGCAGCACAGGGAACTGATTGCTCATCACAATCAGTGAGCAAGTGAGCTCAAAAACTTAGAAAGCTGTGCTTTGAAGCACTTGAGAGTGTTGCATAAGGCCAGTTTATGCAGGAACACAGTGGGATTATTTTTCGGTTTGGCAGGCTTTTTAGACTACAAATGGAAGTCATATTACTCTTAGTGCCCCATCATACAAAACTGCAAATAATCAATTCTAATTTTAGATATTGCATTTACTTTAAAATAAAAATAGCTTATTTAAGAGCACTTTTTCCTGTCTTTTGGAGACTCTAGGTTAACTTAACAGTACTGATTTTATTCTACAGACTGTCCAAAAAAGATCATCTAGTCAGATCTCTTCCTTTACTATGCTGGCCTCTAGTAGCAGGTTCCATCAGAACTCTTAAATCCTCTAGCATTATTAAGGTGGCAGAATATAACCATTTTGATTAAAATCAGTGCATATCAGCCAAATTGTAAGTGTTAAGAGCAATGGAAAAGACTACAAAGTAAAATTTTAACTCAAAAAGTCAAAAAGCTGTTAGATTACAATTTATTTATACATTAAGTAATGTTTCTTTATTTCATCAAAGCTTCTGACTAATCAACTATAGATGTATACCTAGAATGTGCAAAGCTGCATGAGATCTGGTGGTCAGAGCTTTGGAACCTGTTGGCAGAGCAAGTTCTGGGCTCAAAATACTACACCGGGATTGCATGTCTGGAGCTGAGGGAAGTCTGGAATCGGCAACTACCGCATTGTAACTCCACAGTTCCCTAGCATTTGGTCGAAACCTAGAGCAAGACAAAACAGGTTAAACTCCCCCCTTTCATCTACTAGGAATATACAAAAACCTAACTGATAATTAAGTTTAAGCTAATTAATGTAAAATGTAGAAAGTCTTAAAGTTTAACATCATTACAGACAAACTTTACTAGTTTAACACACTAGCAAACAGAAAGACACAAAACCAGTCTTACTGTACTTTAAGTCAAACAGTCATATTATGGGTTTACAAATTTCAGAAAATGTTAGATGCTTTTCATGACTAATATATGTTTCTTAATAGATTATATAGTTTTAATATGAAGTAACTAGCAAAATATTAGATATAATGCCAGATGTGCTCTAAACTGATAAAGATGCCAAGTGAAAGTAGAAGGGTTACCCACCTTCAAATAAAAGTAAAAAGATCTTGAGAAATCCAACATATTTTGTTTGGGCTTTTTTAAATGGATAACATCACCTTATGAGTTTTTAAGAGATTATAGAAAAGGGCAGCATAAACAAGGGAATACAAAGACTTTCTATACTATAGATTAACATGGAGAGAAAGACAATGAAAAAATGAAGCCTTTGATATCTATATGTAAAAGGAAGAAACAGTTAGAAGACACAGGCCTATGGGAGTGTTCTGAATAAGCACAAAAGATATTTTCACTTGGTACACGGTTCTAAAAATCCAAATGGGGCTAAGATAGTCTATCTAATGGAGAAAGAAATAATTTTAACTAAAAATATTGTAGGACACCATATGCATTCAGAATTTCAATGAGCTAGCAATATGCGAGTTTACATACACACACCAGAGGAAATTATTTAACACTTGAATTTCACTACTACCTGAAAAAAACCTAAGTCATGAAACCATGAAGAAAATCTTCAAAGAATGCTTTTTCCATACAGAGAAACCACCCCCTTCATTTAAATAGGTATGAATAAAAAATGCCCAGGAATAATAATTAATATACCAAATATTTCACTACTCATAGGCATTTTCATCTCTTTTTTAGACTGTTTTAATATTTTCCTATTAAACAGAAATGGGATAACACAGAAATAAATCTGAAAAGTCCAAGAATCCATTCTTCAGGTATTTAAGCTCTAGAGTCACCAAAATTTTGCAAGACAATAAAACACCTCAGCCCATGTTTACTCATAATAGTATCTTTCACATGTGACTTGGAACTTCCTCAAGCTGAATAACCATTTCAGTGTGCTACACCAAGTTGAGTGTCACCATCTCTTCTCCCTTGATACTTGCTGCTTTCCCATGGCCATTGAAAGACTCCGTTTATCAAAAATGCCATTATCAATGTGTTTAATCACGCTGATAATATCATCGCTAAGAGCTTTAAGGGATGTGGATGCTATTCTTCCTTATTTCAAATCTTGGAATAATTTAAGAATTGGAACCTAGCTAATGAGAGTCAAATAATCCTGGGGATGTGTGTAATGTAGAACTACAGCCATTCAAGGAACTTCAGATGTTGTAAAGGCATATGCCAACCAAATAAATTCCATGTTAAGTGGCACTTTATTATAACTATAAGTGATTATGTTTGTTTTGCCTAAGTCTTCAAACAGTTTAAACATCATCCATCACTACCAACCATATTATGGTTTGAATTTCTCTCCTGAATCCTGGTTAACATGGCTTTTAAATCATTATAGAATAATTGGATGTTATGATTTTGTTTTGGATTGAGGGCTTACGATGTATGCCTGCTCAAGGACTCCACCGAAAGCGACCACCCCAAAGACTGTGAAATAAGTAAAACTGTCACTGGAAAATCTATGCCATGTACCTTTATTTGGAGCTCCCAAAAATGTCAGTACTGAAAAAAATACTGTTATTCCATCCCTTCTCCTGGTTGAATCTTAACCACTAATGTCTGAGAGAAGGATGAAGATGTGAGGCATGAGATCGTGGAAGCTGGGTATGGCAAGAATTATTCAGTGAAGTGTTAAGTAGATGGAAGAAAGTAAGGGAAAAAAAAAAAAGATTAGAAAAGTAGAATAGATAGGGGTCTTCCAAACATCATGACACTGAAATAAGAATGATAAAAAAAAAGAGAAGAAATTTAAAAAAATCTGGGTGAGAAAAGACATTAGTTTTGGGCTTGAACAAATCATCCAAAAAATGTGGAAAAAGGTACATGGAAGACTAAAAGCTGCATTTTGTTTACTAGGGAAATGAAGACAAATCTCCAGCCGTCCAAAGTACTTTAAAAAGGATTTCTATAGGGACTTTAGAAGCTATAATTCACACTTGCCTCCAAATAACGTCATAGACAGGATCCAAACACACACCAGAACCTTGAAGGTCTTCCTGCTCAGAATCATTGAATGTTTTGCAACTGCCATCTACTTTGTTTATCAGAAGACATTTAAAAGGAGGAGGTTCTGATATTGAAGCTGGTACCAAACCTAGATCAGGGAGCAAAACCAGCAGAAAAACATGAAGACTCCTTTCATTATGTGGCACTTTCTCGCATGCAGCATTACATAGTAGGGAACAACAGATACACTGCTACAGCAAAAAAACCAAACAGTAAGATTTAAGTGCAAGGAAAGTTTAGTCTTCTACATTCTTATTTTGAATAAAATTAATTTCTAAAGAAGCTTGGCTTACCATGTGCAGTATAACTAGAAAATACAAAAAATAATTCCCTTCATTCACATTTGACTTTTTGTTCCTCTATTTTCCCCTCCCACACTTCTATAAGCATTTAAAATATTATAGAAGGGTTCTTGCCTATTATATGCCTGCTAGCAAATATCTCTGATGTAGCAAGCACATGAGAATTAATGAGAGCTTCATCGATTCGAAGAAAAGTCTGGTCTCCACTCGCTCCAATCCACGTTGCTTTGCGTCCGTATTTAGAGCCAATATTAGGCATAGGTGCTGGTTTTGCATTCCAGTAGGGCATATCCAGAATTGGTCTACCAAGCTGACCTTTCTATTGAGAGAATGCAAGAATTAGTAAGTAACAGCAATAATAAGTTTCAAAGATGAACAATAATAATTACAACATGTAAAATTAGTAATCTGGAAGACACAGTTTACCACAAAATTACCTTCAAAAAGCAATGGCTGCTCTAAGTGAAGTGTTACACTAAATACAAGGAACAAGTTATAGACAGATATTCTCCCCTCTATTCAGTTACGTTTTTGAATTAATTTTTTTGTTTAAATACAACTGAAGCTCTCTATGATAGATAACACTCCTTTCTACCCTCAGAATCAAATATAAAAGCATTATTCTTCAATATTCATCAGTGATAAACAAGGAATTAATTAATATAGAAAAGAAAAAGCTCCATTCAGATTCAGGCAGTCTAAATTCCACTCAAATCTGAGAGCAAACATCTCTGGAAATCTATTATCGCAAACTTGAGCTAAAAAGAGCATAAAGAGCCTAAACAAGCACCTCTGCATATGCTCATTAACATCCAGACTGGAAGATGGAGGGTCTGTGTAGAATTAGTTACTGAGAGATGGACTAACAGTTCTTGTGCTGTACCAAAGCATGTAGTAAGAACTGCTGCACTAAACCTTTTCAGACTATCTACCTCATTCAGGCAAAGGAAATTCATTGCAGGCTACTGAAGTCAAGGTAACTTTTTATTTAAGTTGGTAAGGGATAAGAAACGTACACGTACAGCAAATACCCTCTGTCCAGCATGTTACTCATCTCTCTTCCTACGTAACTCTGTAAGCAAACTTAGTGAAGACATTTTCAGGAATCATGCTTGCTTTTGAGTTTTTCTTGACTTTATGAAGCTTTCAAACTTATAAGCATTGCAATACTAAAACCAGACATACAGAACAGAAAAAGAATAAAGCCATAGGTTTTTAAATCCTATTTCTGAAAGTGATTTGTTTGTTGTGATTTGGTTTTTTAGGGGCTAAGTTTCACTGCAAGTCAACAAATCTTAAACTTTTATATGTCCAAGACACTTTTGACAAAAACACGGACACCAAAGTTGTTACTTAAGTCTGAAAAACAATAGCAAATTTCCTAATCAAACAGCCATCTTGTGGCACACTTAATTCAAAATACGATTTTCAACTTCTAAAAATTGTATTCACCTTTTAGTTTATTGTAAAAAGACAGATTTCAAGAGGTGTAATTTCTCTTCTTTGTAATTAGCAGCACACAGTTTTTAAAGCATGTAAAAATAACTCAATACCTATACTCTAGCTTTTGCCAGAAGGACATTAGTGGAGAAGCACGAACAACAGATTACTCTGGAGAGATTGCAGTGAGAATGGTATTTGCAAAGATAAGGAGGCACAGAGGCCTAAAGTCAGGATGGAGAGGAAACTAAACGATGTGGAAGTGCTTATTCCACATGTCTACATGGACATAGGAGGATATGTGCCATGCAGATAGCAAAGAGTACAGAGTTACGTTGTGTTACACTGAGCAGTAATCTTCCCTCAAGTGTAAGTGTAACTTCTGCAACTCAGTGATGTTTCTATGAAAGAAAACAGGACACTTATTTTTTCTAATGAATGCAGACAGACAGGTAATAGAATACACAATAGATAATTATTGGCAACTCAGCTTGCAACAATAAGAGTTTGAGAAAAACTGGTGCACCTTATAAAATAACCCAGTTTTAAATCACCGCCTTCATAAAAATACAAAAACCACCAAGAATTTCTGGCATCATGGTTTCCCAATCTCAATAATATTAGAGGCTACATGTTAAAACATAACAGACATAAAAGAAACACAGATGTCACGAGTAGTTCTATAAGAGCAAGCATAAGCAGTTTTGAAAGGTCTTTGAACATTATGGGAATAAGCTAGTAATTAATATAAATAAGTGTTATTATTTCTTACTGAGAAACTTCCAAATGTGAAAACCTGGCCATCCATTAAGAGAACAGCTGTATGGTTGCTCCCAGCAGTAACTTGAGTACTAGGACCTGGTAATGCTTGCACCAAAGTGGGACATCCCCTATATCAAAATAAATTAGTTTTGTGTCAATACATGTTTATACAACGTTTAACACATACATTAGTATTATAAGGATTTCAGTCACTGTGTAATATTATTCACTATGTTCACATACTGTGTGGAATCAGAGTGTCAGAACATCTTACATATTAAATGCACAGAGATTTGGAAGACTGTGGCGATATTAAAGTTTATGCCCTCTTGTTATAAAGAGCCAGATAAGTATCCTCTCTCCAGTTAAACTCAGAAATTAGCATAAAATAAAAAAGATCAATTTAATACTTAATTGTAGGATTTCATTAATGTTACTGTAATGACACTAATATATATGCGTGTGTATATAAAACATACTGCAATGAACTGTTAACACTAAAAAAGTTCTGTTGTGAGGATGCTGGTTAAGCACTTCAAGAAACTATTTGTATTATGAAGCAATCAAAGCCTTATGTGGTCGGTACCCTAGTACAATTACCAGAAGCAATATTGATATGACCTTCCTGAGATCACTGCCTAGGGAATTAAGAAAAAGAAGGTCTACCCACCTCCATCAGCTTTCTAATGGAGAGTAAGGCATTAAAAAAACCCCATACTCTCTATCAAACTCAGACTCAAGAAAGAACAAACCTCTCCAAGAAAGGTCTGAAAAAGTCTAATCCATGTGCCTCCCAAATATGGACAGGTGTAAGAAAATAAATTTCCCATTCCAGTAAAAATGAAGGAAAAATCAGTCTTTAGGATGATCAAGAAGCAAAGAAAGAAAATTTGAAGTGATGACTCAGGACAGAAATAGCAGAAAAGATAAAAAAAAATTGAGATACTAAAACTAAAAATTTTCTCAATCACAAAGTGAACAGGAGCCTACAAGAACTATGCCAGACTTTGAATCCCATAATACCCATACCATTCGAATCCCATACCTAGACTTCAAATTTATTGTGGAAATTAGAAAGACTGAATCTGAAGAACACATTATCCCCAAATAACTCTGTTTCAGAACTCTAACCCTAAAGAACAGCAGCACTATTTAAACTTACTTTTAAACACACGTTTTCAAAAGTAGGTTGATCTAAAATAGCAACAGGTTGTTTTATGCTGGAGTGAAAAAAAAAGTGTCAACCCACAGATACCTAATGATTATTTAGCAGCTGATATGCAAAAAGATGGGTTATCTGCATGTTCTGATTTTGGCTGAACTGCAGGTAAAACAGAAGTCAGGAAAGTACAAGGAAGGAGAATCATCATATACTCAGGAGGGAAAGGTAGATAGGAGAATGAGAACATATAGAAATGTGGAAGAGAGGATGTGGAAGAGAGGAATGCAGCATGAAGACAGATTAAGCGAGAACACAGGTACACAAATTATTCCTTCATGGTGAATATAGCTTCTAGTGGGGACTTCTAGTGGAGACAGAGACTGAAGGGCGGCATAAAATTTGGTAGGTAGAGGCTGCACAACATGACATTCATAAATTTAGAAACCTTTGTTCGTCTATAGGCACACGGGTTTGGACATCAGTCAGATTATACACATACACACAGAGCAAAGTATAGCAGTACCACTAATGAAACATTTTAAAAACACAAGAAACATTACATTTGTCTCCCACTAACTTTAAGGAAGCTCAAAAAGGCACTCAAGCAAAACCAAAACGTCGTTAGGAAATAATCCAAAAGCATCGCTGGTAAAGGAAAAAATTTTCTTAAAGTCTTTTTTCGCTCACTCAAAATGATGATAGTGGCAGGCATGGATCCTATGCTTGTAAAAAAGTGAACATTGCATCTCTTTGATGCATAAAAGCAAATCTATTATTCCCAAAACTATTCTTTTTTTTTCCCCCCAACTGAATCAATCAGCAATTTTATCTGAATGCTGTGTATATTCCCCTGATAGCAGCAAAGCAAAAGTGGACAAGCAACTAATGTAAAGAGATGTAATATGTTGTCCTCTTAAATAGCTTTTTTAGTAATACTGCCCAGCTCTTGGAATGGTCAGCTACATAAATGAACAGCAAAAGCTTAAGAAACTTAACCACATTAAAAAGAGTAGTAAAATTAGGGGAAAAAAGAATTTTCACTTCATAAAAGGAGGGATTTGGAAAAAACATAGTATGCCAGTTCAACTGATGTATATGGAATTTTAAACCTGTGATACTAGTGAGTATTCCCCTATCCCCGCAAAACTCAGCACAGAAAAGCTCAGCTCAGTCTCTGACAGACTCCTTGGACAAAGTTTAGATAACCAGGGTTTCTCCATCTGAATGAGAGAAAGCAAGCAGTATTCTTCTGGGATGGAACTGAAGGACACATTGGTGTCAAACTCACAGATTCTTTGGCTTCTGGATATGTACTGGGCACAGGCCAATCACAAAAGACCAACCTCAACTGTACAGAAAGTAACTTGAGAACCCTTGGGAAAATGCCGAAAACCCTTGTAAGAATGCCTAATGAAAAGCAGCAGATACGCATTCATCAGCTATCTCAGGACCTTGCAGAAGGTCCAAATCCATTTTGGCTGCCCACAAGAAACCCTTGAATGGTCTTTAAAAGCGCATCATGCAGTAACCATTCAAACAGTCGCCGTCCGTAGTGCTTCTCCTGCCAACAGCTGGCTGTCAGATCCAGTAAGATGTCACTTGGGGTGGCTGACCATGGTGCTGTAAACTCAGGTTCACCATGGGCTGTTACTGTGTAGCAGGTGAAAGGAAACCAGCAGTAACTTCTGTTAATTGCAGGCAGAGTTGAACAGTATGGAGTTAAAAAGAAAATGGAGATTTTTAGATTTTAGAGGTAACTGGAAGTTTGATGAAAAGATATAAATAAGACCTGCGCTCCACTGAAGCAATGAGCCTAGAAACATGGTCATATCAGAGATGATGGAATGCATTTTTTTTTTTTCCTACAGGTATTAACAGGATATAGTCTCTGCGCTTTGTCTTCAAATAGACCATAGCTGACTGTCCATGGAAGGTCTGCTCAGTTTTCTTCCATGTTACTGTTGAACCTTTAGAAGCAAAATCTCAGTCTTTCTCCAGTCATTCCATTCCTGGAGCCTGGCTGCCAGATCACGGACTTGCTTATGTAGTGCCGACGTCAACAGTTTGTACAAGAAATGCAGGCAAATTGTGAACAGTAACAGAAAGATCCACCTTCTTGAGAGAAGCATCAGCTACAAACAGGCCTTTGCTTACCTGACTCCAAAACATGCTAATTTTTTACCAAAACTAGATACTGCAAAACATTTCTGACTTCCACCGAGTTATTATCCGCCAGCACCTAATTTGGGAATATAACCAGAGACTGATGAATCCTTCAGCCAGTAAACAGTTCATCAACATTTGCCACTGTGGATTTCCAACAGAAAGACTATGCAGACTAATTTAATGGCTTGAGCGTACTGATACCGAAAAAATGGCCTCCCAGGAGCCAGATCACTCGCATTTATAAGCAGTCCATCTGTGAACGCCTGAAGTCTTAGCTGGACAAAAAAAAAAAAGTCCACCTGGCGCATGTTGCTTGTTCCTCCACACCGTTTTTGTTCTATTAACGGTTTACTGAAAATTACATCGTCCTGTTCATCTACTGGTTTGCTTGCTTGTGTGCATAAAAAAGTAGTCTGAAGTCCTTCTAGAGCACATAATATGCCTCATTCCTACTGAAGCAGGAGGAAGAATTTGTGGTGTTTACCATACTCTAACAGAGGAGTCAAGAATCCCCTTAAGTAAGAGGAAACACATCTGGACAGATGTGCAGAAATCAAAATAGTTAAGCATTTTCAAGACTTAAACCCCCCCCC
>NW_010428763.1:58806-64101 GCF_000710305.1 Buceros rhinoceros silvestris | reverse complement strand
CAAGACTTAAACCCCCCCCCCCCATAGCATCATTACTAAATCTTTACATGGCAAGACAGAAGTCTCTGAAAGGGTAAGTCATCACTTGCTGCCCAGGAACTTCCATCATTGCTTCATCAGGCAATGAAAATGAGAGTTCTTGTATTTTCCCTGAGAGTTGTTTTCAGGGGTCCCCATATTTAGACATACTAGCTAGGCTGCCTATATTAGTTCCTGTGGGGTTTTTTTCTCCCTTCTCTCTCTCTCTCCGAGAAACACAGTAGGGTATCAGTTCCTGGATTCAGAAGATCATGGTCTTCCTGAGGTCAATACAAGCAATGTGACACACTGCATGACTGACATACCACTGACCTGGCTGGAGCTGGCCATCTGAGCACCACTGCGTCCCAACTGAGATGGAACTCTGCATAAGGATTCCCTGTTTCCTTTTCTGAATCCCTTACTGTGAGGACAGAGGAGAGATCTCTACTTAAAGCTGGAAAAAGAAGTACATCAATGAGGAAATTATCATTTGAGTGATGGCGCTAAACAGCAATATAGTACTACAGCCAGTTCTCATGCACAGGACATACTCCAAATTTCTCCAAGGCTTTTTTCAGACACCTCTAGGGTCTGCTGTTGTATGATACAAAGGCCACTGCCAAGTAGCTTGTACCTTCTCAGCTTCTACGCCTGGTCAAGCACATCCTTTGACACAGGATGTTTCATGTTCTCTTCTAGGATCTTACTTGGATCTACATTTGTTCTCCATCCAGTTTCTGTCTAAATAAGCAACAGATGTGGGGTTTACTGCCTGAAATTGACAGACACAGCAGATGGCTCCGATGCCTTCAGAAAAGCCAAGCAATTTCATCAAAGTTGTAAACAAGAGACAGTAAGTTACCAGTACCAATGCAACTGCTGTTTATACCTCTTCAGCCTTTAAGACAGGGACTGGCCTTACTCTAGTAGTGACTTGAATTGCCAGCTAAAGCAGTCGTAGCTTGGAACAAGTATCCAAGAATTTCCAGGAATGAAAAACAGCCGTATCTGTGATACAGCTCTACCACAGGCAGAAACTCAAACTGCATTCACCAGTCCAGCACAAGTTGAGTAGGGGTAACAGTTTAGGGACTACCATTAGGCACAGTAGTCAATACAAAGTAACACTTCCAGTAAACTTTCTTTCTTCCTTCCCTCTCCCCCTTTTATTTAGTGAAGCCAATGGAAGTTTTAAGATGATGAAGATTTCTTCAGAAACTTGACAAAAGAAATGGTTTGGAAGTCTCCAAAGAGAGTAGGAGGATAGATGTTCAGTAATTTTCATTTCACTGGTAGAAGAGAAATGACAGAACTGAAGACACGACATGGATGCCACACTCTGTATGCCTTTTACGTAAGGATACTGGGCATTACTGGACATACACAAAGCCTCAATGATTCCTACTATTCAAAATCCCCTTTCTTATGTGTTGTATAGTATATGTATTTGCCCAAAAGAACAACATTATTACATTTCCTTTTATGGCAGGACACAGATTTTTTTACTTTAATGAGTAAATAAGATACTAAGGCTGAGATTGAGCTTTGCATTTAAGACACCTATATTTCATTATCTATTCTTTCACTGTAGTCAATGGAGATCAAGCTCAAAGTTTACAGAGCTACTGAGCACACCTGCAGTAGGTAAGAAGTGGATGGTTAGTTAAATAGCTCTCCACACACGGTTGAGTTCTCTATTTCCATTGACCACAAAGGAAGTGCACATCTTATGCTGACATTCAAATTAGGTATCTACAAAATTCAGCTAAGACCCAAGCTTAATGACTTAATTTTTGAGATTAATAAGAAAGAAAAATGAGATTTTATCATAGCGGAACTACTGTCAATATCGTAACAGAAACGCATTAAATTTAGGTTTACAACATGATACTATTTGAATTATTGCACATGTAGTATTTTACAGAAATAATGAAATCTTAATGAGATCTCAATGTCATTCTCATATGTAGGGAGAATTGAAGAGACAGAAGTATTTTGAACTCAGTTATCAAAGCTATGCTAATATCATGGACAGAAACATTCATACATTGAACAAATGCTTATACAGTACAGTTACTGTATCTATACCCAGGGTGTTACGGGGAATAACTGCAGAACAAGAGCTTATCAACTTTATTTGGACAATATTTGAGTTTTCACACTTCCTAGCTGCAGAGAAACAGAAATACAGCCGCTTTTTATGCATCAGTACAGCAATAACATCCTTCAATTACCAGCTCACCTGGAATTAACATCACCATGTCCAAGCTGCCCATGTTGCCCGTATCCAAATGTGTAAACATCACCATTCTCCATCAAAACCACTGAAAAACAGAAAACAGTATTATTTTTCTGACATACATTACCATGCTACTACACCAGTGTTGGTTAGCCTTTCTGACAAGCACAGTTAATGATCCCTGCTAAAACACTAAGAGATCTATACAAGATTCCACAACTCATCACAGCTATGCAGGGCTAGAGGTGTGCCATGCAGATGTTTCCAAATGACTCAAAAATTGCTTAAAAGCACTGATGGAACTCAATACATATATGATACAGTCCTTCTCTGAAGGATAGTAGGCTACAAAATGGATACTGCAACCTTTTAAACTGTTATGTACATTCTTACTGAAAATTAAATACAAAGCAGTGAAAATACATATGACAACATTAAAAAACAATTTAAAAATCTACGGTGTTTTTTTTGTTTTTACCCGAATGGTGAAATCCGCAACTGACTTGTACAGCTCGCAGCTCACAGTCAAAGCGGACAGCCCCTGGTGGATAGGTTGTGATTTTGCTGGCATCCTTCTCACCTCTTTCTCCACTTCCATCTATGAAAAAAACTTACAATTATATCCCATGTCTTCTAAAAGATTTATTTCAGAAGTATGAATAGAACAAGAGTAATAAAATAACTCCCCACCCTGAAACTTGCAAGGTAAGAGAAAGAACTCACAGAACAGTAAGAAAGACAGCTCAAAATGCAGCATCACAATAGATATAAAAGATGATAGAAACTCTGCTTCTGAACAACCTACTACAAAGTTATACACTGAAAAATATCACATCTTCTAAAGCAGAAACTTCCAAATGACCAACAAAATAGCAAACTCAAACAACTTTGGAAGTTTTGCTTAATAACCACCACTTCCATTCTTCAATAAAATAGCATTATGAAGTAGACAGCAAGCACTGTAGTTAAAACTCAATAGACAGCCTGGTCTGGTTTTTTCAGTCACTACTTGTTAAGGGTTTTACTTGACTCCAACTTGGCCACAGAGCCCTTGATTTCCATAACTAACAATTACTTACACAGCTCATTTCTAACAATGCCAACATACTCACTACTAGCATGTTTATTTCCATCTAAGATGGAGTTTTAGACATTGTGTCTGTGATTTCTTTTAGTAAGTATAAAGTGATTATTGGTTCCTACTCATTTCATCACAAGTAATAGCAAAACAAATATTCCTAGGAGGGAAGGATAGAAAGATTATTGAAGCAGAGGCTTTTCTGGTTGAATGAATGGAACCTTGTAAGCAGACCAAGTTAATACCACTAGCGTTATCCAACTGGACTACCACTGAACAGCAACTTTGACTCTTTCATCTCTCTGAAAGAAAGCACCAAGGAAAAGCTCCAAAGGATGGGCTCCACAAACAACTTCACAATGATGGGTTTTCATCTTGGTTATCTTACACAGCTGGGGAAGGAAAGTAAGGTAACTGGTAATACAATAAACTAACCCCCTCTCCAACCCCTTCCATTTTCGTTAGAGAATTCCTAACTCCTGGAAACAATTTTTCCTTCTGAAACACACTCAATAAATTTCTCCTGGCTGATATTGCTACCACAAAAAAAAAAAAAAAGCTTCTTTCCAGGAATGAAAAAACCAGTCACAACATTAAGTCAAGTCATAAGCTATAAATGAGAGTTCTGCTGGCAAAAAAAAACCAAAACCCAACACTGTCACAGAATGGCATATTTGACCCTTGGTCCATACTCAAGGGAAAACATTTTTGTAGTGTTCCCCACAGCTGCAGTAAGAGGGGCGATATTCCATTTCTCACTATCCACCTTTGGAGAAGGAAAAAAGCTCTTCTAAAGATGTTACATGTGTTTCTTCTCCCACAGATGAAAATCTTTAATGCTATATAACCGTACACAAAACATTCTTCGAATAACTATCTCTTTAGACCACCATCACTTGCCAAAAAATCTTTCTTTAGTTCTGCAGTGATTACCCAAGTAATGCACGTCCGTGAAGCCACTAGTTAGTATCTGTGATGTTCACAGGATGTTCTGAATGTCTTAATATCATCTGTAGGTTTTGTATACAAATATACTACTTGAACAAATAGGCCTGTAACTGCAGGTTCTTGGCTATCCACCATAGCCTTCAGCTGAAATATCTGTAACCAATATTATAGCTACAGTGCAGGGGGAAAAGAAACCTATCTCTGGTAGGGAAAATCACCTATCCTACGAGGGCAGAAAAACAAGTAAGTTTGTTGGATGCTTGAGGGGTTGCTATAGAGCTTACTTGAGCTTATAGGTGAAATCTGATATCCAGAATCACAAGTGTGTAACACTTATGATAATGTAAAACTGTAATATTAAACAATGGCAAAGCACATCCATCATCTCCATGTACTTATTTTTCTTTGCTATATGAATACAAATTGAAAGAAATATATTTGGCTAGAAGTGTGAATTCCTGAGTATTTTCTGTAACCCAAATTGCTTGCCAAATAGGAAGATACGCTTTGGAAAAGTAGAGATCCACCTCTAGCCTGTTTCCAACAAAGGACAGAAACCAAGAAAGCTCCTTTCAACGTTGCCTTCTTGAAGTAGGATTCAGATTTAATTCACAGGTGGACAAAAAGGCGTACATTTATGAGTTACCTTAATCCTCCACAGATTCCAAAAGGACCTTACAAAATAACAAGAATTACTTTTCAAATCATTTAACAAATTTAACTTTTGGAATAAATAAATGAAGTGGCAAGTTTCTTTGAGACACAAAGCTGCATCAAAAAACTCATACCAATCTATACTTCATGCACCTATTCAACAGAGGGAATTTCTTCAGCAGTTTCTTTTTCCTCCATCAGCCACTGCTGGTCCTGTTTGTTTTGTTTATGATTTGAAAGTCTCCGTTTGCATTATATGACATGAAGAGTTATTCCTAAGCACTTCCAAATTCTGAGCAACTTCACACAATGAAATTTAATCCTCCAAAAAGAATTACTAAATGATGGGAAAGAG
>NW_010428763.1:40620-58715 GCF_000710305.1 Buceros rhinoceros silvestris | reverse complement strand
TAAAGAGTGGGGTTGTTATGAAAGCTAAGGAAAGCCTGCAGCTGCAAATGGAGGGTACCAGCAGTTTAGTACTCATCAGTACTTCGAGTTGAAATAAATTTTCCTTGCCCAAACATCTTGAAGGTATGGTTGGTGTGAAGAGTTACAAGACTACGTTAGCAGAAACAACCGAAGTAAGAATGCTGGTTTGGAAAGCATCACATTCAAAAGTAAAACAAAAGAACATGCTAATTTCAATATTATAATGTCCTTTTACAATCTTATTATCTGTTTAGCATGAGACACAAGGAACTAAAAGAAACTGAACATTTCTTCACACAGAGCTTTCCTAAAAGGAAAATAAATGTTCAGTTCTACAGAGCATGTAGAATAAACCTCTTGCACAGAGATACTGGAGCTGAAGTTAACTCCAACTACAAAGACATGTCCTAAAATTACAGCTGGAGGCAGGATGAGCATATGCCTTTACGCACTTGGCTATGAGGTCAAGGGCCTTGCAAGCAGTAGTATCCAGCTCAAAAATACTGGTCGTCAGCAATCTGTCAGTCAAATTAACAGCATTTAATTTCTGTGTGTTTTGTCTTTCAGCATCCAATCTCTCCCAGGGAGATTATGATATGTCATTCTATTTTATCCGTCAAGACTTAAATCTCAGATGGCATGTTACCAAATAAAAAGGACTGGATTCTTATATTTCTGTAAAATAAATGTAAGATGATTTCAGGATCCAGTATGTTCATAACTAGGTAGGTCTATCACCCACACACATGGAAATCATATCCTAAAAGGCTTCAAACCACCATATGATTTCCTTGTATACATGCCAAATACTATCACTAATGTCCATTGATTCAACTGAAACGCCATTCTAACAATTCTTCTCATATTTAGCTATTCTTTTAAGAAAAGTTGAAGCATTCTGAGCCTTCACCAGTTTAGGAGATTTCTACCTACTTTGATCAGGTCAGTAGCCTACATTTTACATATTTATCCATTATATATAAATACGTACAGTCACATCTATATACGGTTCTATACAAAATACGATCATTATTTGATACAGCTCTATTTTAATAAATTCAGCCGAGATTTTTAATAATACACTACCTCTTCCAAAAACAAAATTTAAAAAAACCCACTTATATCTGAACAAATTTCACATTTAGAAATTCAAGGTATAATGACTCAGCTTTCTAGACATACAAAAATGCCAGATATATCAAAGGCACCTCCTTACTGCAAGAAACCATTTCACTCAAGAATATTGCAGCATGCAACCTGTACTTTGATTTATATTCTCCTCATTCAAATCTAGTAAAAAAACGTGTCGTTTATAGTATTTTAAATATTTTAATTCTAATAGAAGGCTTGTTAAAAGATAACATACCTATGAAAAATTCTATGGTAGAATTAACAAGTCTGGAATCAATATCTTAAAGCAATCACTCTAGAGACACAACACAAAGGTTCAAAAAAAAAAAATCAAAACCAACACAAATGCAATCCAGCACTCTGTCACTGGAAGGTGTTAAAGTTTCCTGCAGTAAAATTAAAGAACCTTAGGAACGAAACAACATTAAAAATGAGAAAAGACACACAGAAAGACCATGCATATTTCACCAAAAAAAAAAAAAAGGAGAAAAAAAAAAAAAATGATGGAAAATCACCAAATGAGAAAAGACACACAGAAAGACCCTGCATATTTCACCAAAAAAAAAAAAAAGGAAGAAAAAGAAGAAAGATGATGTAGACTACCAGTAGACTACCAAATATTTACACTTTAAAAAAAAAGGTCAACATTAAAATGCATTTTCTTTCTCCTCAGGTAACAAGATACTAACAAGAAGAAAGGCAGAACCCATTTTGTGCAGTTCTTTGAAAGGACAGATCCAGTGCACGGAAGAAGTGGCTGGGAGGATGGGCTTATTTCCACCCTAGTCAATAAGGAAGACCAAATACCTTTGTGCTTGTCCCGTTTATGCTTTAGCTGTGCTGGATGGGGTCTGATTCTGGCTAGAGCCTGTTCTCGATGGTTCATAAAAATAGGACCAGGAAATACAAGGGGGCCTGAGGAGAAACATTTTGCACATGCATAGGAAAGCTCACAAAATGGAAACAATGTGTTAAACAAATTAAAACTAAAAGCAGTGAAAACAAAACAAAACAAAAAAAATCACATAATAATCCTGTTATCCTAAATTCAAAAGGCCTTAAATAAAAGTTGCCATTTCTTGTCAATAAGAACAAAATATTATGCAAAGAAATAAGTATACCACAGTGAATAGTTTTATCTGAACTTAAAAGTACGCAACTGTACTCCAACTGACTCACAGTAGAGTAAAATTTGATAGCAAATATCTATTATAGTCTTAAAAAGATTAATTATCATGCCTTACATCCTACAATATTACATTCAAAATACTAATTTGGAACATCATCATATCAATGCTAAATTTAAAAAACAAAACCATACAACTGTTCATAATTACCATATTTAAAATGCAAAATTATCACTTATAAAGAAAATAGTTAGCCAAAACCACCTGTTCTGTAAAGAAAATTATTCAAACCATATGACTTTTTTCCTTATCTACTTACTAATTTTGAAATCTCATTATTTTAAAAATATTTCTTATCTATGTAAAGGTCTTCGGGAGATTTGTATTTGAAGAAATTAACAATGTATGTATTTAAAATTTTCTCTAGACTACTTTTTCGTCTTAAAATCTAGACCTAAGCAGTGCTGTATTAAGTTTAATTGAGGCTCATTATAGGTAGAACATGAACCAACAATTTGTTCCTTAAATCTGTATTTTTCCTCTATTTTAAAGGTTAATCATGCCAACAAGAATTTCTTGGGAGGAATCTCTTTCTTCCAGAAGTCTCATATTCAACGGAAACAATAAATCAGGAGCAGTTTATTCTGCCAAGTGCCACTCTCACCATTCCTCAGGTTCCCAAACCCAGTACTCCTTACACAGACTTCCAAAAAAAAAAAAAAAAAAAAAAAAAAAAAAAAAAAAAAAAAAAACCAAAACCCAAACACCTCCCCCACCCCGCCAAAAACAAGCCACCACACAAACCAACAGAAAACCAAAACAACCAAGATCAGGCGTTGTGTCATGTTATATATGAAACTTTGAAAACAAGTATTCCTCCTTCATCCCCAAAATAATTGATACTCTATTTCCTTAACTGAACTTTATTAACAAATTAACGTAGGCTAACTTTTCATGAATGCTCATTGTCTCACATTTTCCATTGTCAGCTTTAGCCCATCAGTTACTTCACTAATAGTAAAACAGTATGGAAAGAAATGTAAGTGGAAGTTAGGCCAAATCTTGCTTTAGAACCTTCAGATGAAGAAACATCTTCACACACAGAAGTTCCTAAGTTTTAGAATTAACTTAAAGATGATCTAAAATGTTTTAAAAACCCACTACTGACTTTCCCCCTAGCTTTGAGATTCATACACGGGTTAGCTAATATAATGGCCTGAAATTTCTACACACAGTATAGATTTTTTTTTGTTCTACTGTATTTATCTGGACTCTCTTTATAATACAATAGGTTCTTTTGTTAATTAAAAACTCCTTCTGATGATCAAAGATCATCATTTGCTTTTGCTTTACCTCCATCTTGCAGATTCTTCCCTTATTTGTCTTGCTATCGCTCCCATTTTTCAGTCTCCTCTCAGCTGGAGCTTCAATTTAATAAATGGGGTTTTGGTACAGATTACTTTCTGCCAGGCCACTCGCTGTGTTTAATATCCTACTTCCCAGATTTTACGCTTACACAAGAAAAGGAAAGCTACAAATGTTTGAAGTAGAAAAGATACAGAGGGAAGCTGGATGAAGAACAGAAGAATATAATGGGAGGGGGGGAAAAAAAGGAAAAAAGAAACATGACTTGCTTACTGAGAAGTTCCTAATGAAATGAAAAGCCCAAGAAATTGAGAATGGACAGGACAACATGACAGAAGTGAAACTCATATTAGAAGAGTTGCAAAAAGAGATGCAAGGACTGCCTAGCACAACTCAAAGTGTGTGGATCTAAGACATTTGTGGGTGATCAAACAGAAGTGCTCTAGATAACTTAGACAAAAAATCCTGAAGTTTCAGAAAATGCCTGCACAACAAACAGCCCAGAGGATGAGACACAGCCCTTGAAAGCAGCCTTCGGCACTTCAGTGATAAGTGCAAAGATGGCCAAAAATAGAGAGAAGTTCATGAGGACAGAAGAAAGTGAAGTACATCAGGGTAAGTAAGAGAACTACAGGAGATCTGGGAGATAGAGCATGTTTAGGAAGAATAAAAGACTGAGAGCTCCAGCACAGTGCTAGCACACAGCTCACTTCAGTTGCCAAGCCACTCATCTGAATTATACTCTCCTATCAAGACGACAATTCTGTAACAGTATCTAATCTTCTAATGAAAGCAGCATTTATCTTTGTGTCTGGGTATTTCTGTATACTCTGCACTCACACCCATTATGTAAAGAATCTGAATCCAAAATAAAGTTAAATGAAATGTAGCTCCATTC
This sequence comes from Buceros rhinoceros silvestris, assembly GCF_000710305.1. Classification (NCBI taxonomy): domain Eukaryota; kingdom Metazoa; phylum Chordata; class Aves; order Bucerotiformes; family Bucerotidae; genus Buceros; species Buceros rhinoceros. The sequence continues at coordinate 54,173 of NW_010428763.1, read as the reverse complement.
CATAAGAATTTGTATCCAATCCATCTAATGCAAGTCTGTGTCGTCCCCCCCCATGCCAGGTTATTATGCATGCTAAATCTGTAACACAATCATAATATGACAAGAAATATCTACAGTGGTTATGCCTGCATGTTGAGTCATGTGCTTGCACGATGTAAAGTAGTACCTCCTCTCCCTCCAAAATAACAACACAGGAAACAAAACACTACAACAGTTCATACAGACCATATTCACTCTCTGCTTACATCTGAGGTTGCCTTTACAAAGGGAGCACAGTTAGGTACTATGGATTATCCTGGTAGAACAATTCAGCCATGCATTAGACCCCCCCTTCATTTTGTTAAAAAATGCCTGCAGTGTATTATTTGAAAAACTCTTCTAGAAGCCTCTAATGCAGAACAACATGGGGAATAACAACCTACCACTATTCTCAATTATTTTATAGCTCAAGTTAAAGATAAGCAAAGGGGAGTCTGTAGGCTGTACTGCTGCTACTTTAAATCACTTGCTATACGATGCAAAATTACATTCACTGTCTCCATTTGGTTTTTGTGGGTTTTTTTGGTTTTGTTGGGTTTTTTTGTTTGGGTTTTTTTTTTTTTAAACAGAATGTTTTTCCACAGCTAAGCTGTGACGTTAAACATCTAGCTTATGCTTCTTGTCCTGCATGATCCAGGCCTTTCAAAATTAATTCACTGCCAGACAAAGTTAAAAGTGCAAAGGAAAAAAAAAAAATATTTGTCCACAGAAAGAATTTAGCTTTCTAGAAAAATAGAATGCTTTTATTAAATAATGCAGTGGACTACAGGAAAACATATACAATTAATATCCTCCTACATGTCCTTACATGCTTTCGCATTCTTGGCCATCTGAGCACTTAGGCAGAACTATTAAAGAGTTTACTATCTGATTTCTATTTATATTACCATCCCGGGTTCAACATGGAGGAACCGGATGCTCTCCTGTTGTCTGGCTTTCTTCTTCCCAGAGAGCTGTGGTTTTCCCGAGCTTCAGGGAAGGAGAACACGCCTCTTTGAATGAGCTCATAAAAGGGGGTGTTGTTGAGAGATTTGAGGACATCTTGCTTTCCCCTCTGCTCTATCTACTGTCCTCTCTATCTTGTCCGTGCTGCGGCTCTCTCAAATATACCACGCAGGACTCTGGAATCTTACTCCCCTGGACTGGAAACCTTTATCAAGGACAGAAAGCCACATCCGTGACCTGCTATTTCCCTAAAGCAGTAAAAGACTGCTTCTGCAACATGGGTAGGACCTTCTCCGTTTTCTGCCGATTCCTGGCGGGGGTGGTCTGTAAAGTGTCTTGCCCCGATGGATGGACCCAGCGGTACCCCTTATCTCCGCGGCGGATGAAGTAGCCACTAATGCGCAGGAGAATTTGAAGATATTCCCTTAAGACATGACCAGGCCGGTCCGCGGTGCAGATGTGTGTGGGGGAGTCTGGGAAGAGCTATCCTTGGCAAAGAAGAGTTCTCTGCAGCCACTCCAGAGGAAAGAGGGACCATGTTTTATTTGAAAGGTTTGCTTCAGGAGAACCTATATCAAGAGCATTTTCGTCAGGTGAACGGACTGGACTTTTCCCTGCCCCCCAGCGTGGTGAGCCATTGTGGGGCAGAGTTTGTAAGCGGGGATCGTTTCAATCGGGAGATTTTATGTGTAACTGTACACTTTTATCTATTCTCCCTTATCTCTTTCTCTCCCTTTTCCAGTCCGGTTTAACTTCGAAAATTATTTTACTTCGAGGGCGTCTGCACTATTAAACTTTTCTGCTTCTATCTCTCATATATGTAGTCTGTGCGTTATCATTTCTTTTGCCCAGCTAAAGCCTTAATGAGCTCGTTAATGTGCTGATAAGCTGCTAACAAGCATCAAAAGTTTCTCTGTGTGCTTTGGCTGGTTTTGACAGCCGACACACACACCATTTCGTCTCATTCCTTTCGGTGGGAAACAGCCCCCCTTTTTCAAACTGCGACAATTACACAGATTTGGATTTCTTCTAGTACCTTTCTCTAAACACATGCTATTTGTCATGCTGTGGTTACAGAAGACTGAAATCAATGATCTCAGATGGTGTCTTCTACACCAGTGCACTGAATGTACCAGGCTACCTGAAAACAGAGTACACGATCACACATCTGAAGGCTGTGGGCTATCATGAGGGACATATACAAGCAGTATAAATTAGGGTTGCAGAGGGAAGTCCTAGGTTGGATGGCACTTTTTGTTGTAAAAGCCTATTTTTGGCTTCTTGAATAATTGTAAGAGAAAAAATAGGTTTTGGGCGGTGGAGTTTTTTTTGATAATAAAATAGGGAGGCAAAATCCTAATACAGAATATTAGTTATCTAATAGGTAACAGGTAGTAATTTTTAATGAAAAATATTTCAGAAAACAAATCTGGGGACAAACACTTCATGTCCATTCCTCTAAAAGTGGAAAACATTACATTCAGATAATGTTCCACCTCTACAGCTTGAAGGGAAACAAGTTTAAGATTCCTACAAGGCAGGGATAATGGCTAAGGTGCATCTTCTTTAAAATTGTATTTTTCAGACTATGAGCAGCAATTTATTATTATGGCAGAAATATTCACAGAGAATGTCACTGTGTTGTGCAGCACTCAGGTTAATTAGTTTGCTTTTTTCATTCAAAACACTGACAATAAACAAAGGACATGCGCCTCTTCCTATGTTCTTTTCTACAGTTACTTAAATTGTAGAAATCAGACATGGAAGAAAAATTATCAGGGCTTTTTATAGGGGAAAGAGACATGTAGGCTAGCCAATACTAGAATGCAGGACAATCTGGGGGTGATAGAGAATGAGATGAAAGTGGTATTTATTATAATCTCAATTTTGACACTTTCTCCCTTCTGAATATTTGACTTTACATATACAGTTAAATAAACGCAAAAGATGCATTTTTCTATATAAACACAAAGTAAATTAAAACAGTTAATATAAACTAGAACTTTTCTCACTGAGCCTACTGCAAATCCGAGTTGTAAAACTACAATAGAAATACAAATACTTCTACTTTAAAAATAGGTTTTGTTAACAATAATCACCTCTTTCAAACAGTAATCACAAGCTCAAGTGCAGTTTCACAGAACCATACCTGTTGGACGTTAAGGACAAAACCCTACAGCTTTCTTTTGAATGCATTCTTAAACAGAAAGTCATGTATGGGTCTGATATTGTTTCAAGTAAAGATTTTTTTTTTAATTGTTTTTCATTTGATAAAGAACTTTGAAACAAATATAAACTCCAGGTCTTGAAAGCATCAAAATAAATATTTACCAAAACTAAAGCAAGAGGCTGTAGTAATATTTGATGAAAAATACTCTGTTTGAATAGACAATTCTGCTGTATAGTTAGGTACACGTTCAGCAATGAACAGAGAATAGTGTTATGGACGAATTGATTCCGATCAGTGGCTTGTGCAGATGTTAAACAGGTTTATATGATACTCAGCCTATCACGGTAAAACTAATTACTAAATTAACTGAATCACTTGCACTTTAGAAAAATAAAGAATTGCTCTAATATAGGCAATCTCATAGGCAACCTCAGATAATATTGTCTCGAAACACAGCAGGTTTGACTGGAATTAATCTCCTGAGGATTCTTTTGCTGTTGCAAGTAGAATAAGATTCACGGAAAATAATTTTCCCTTTCTGTAAGGGCATCAAAAGCTAAACCTTAATTACACACCAAATCTGTATCTCAGTAATGATCATCTAAGGCTGAGAAAGTGGTGAAATACCAGTGAAACATGAGATCATTTATCACCATATTAAAAGCTATTTCAGTATTTTTTTGCCTTATTAGTTCAACACAGTTTGCTTAAAAAAAAAAACTGTTTTGACATTCTCCCAGCCTTCTTGGAAAAAAAAAAACCAAACCAAAACAACCACCAAACAGAATTATCTTTAAGCTATAAAAATATCCAAAGTTTCTTCAGGTTGCGAAACCTTCTGAATAGCAAAATTAAACTCTAGTAGCTTATTTAAATGTTCTTGGTTTCTCTCATGAAAAGATGCAAATCAGAGTTCTCAAGAATGGTGCTACTCTTTCCACCAGCTCACCAGAAACTGCAGCGTTTGGATGGAGAAGTAACAAAACTCCAACTTTTTAATCTGATTATGTAAACCAAGATTGATTATCAAATCAAGTTTCATACCTGATTACATAAATCACGATGTCTTAAGTACTTGTGAAACACTATTCACATAAGTCATCGTGAACTGAAACAGAAGACTCATCTCCAACCCTTCCAGTTTGACACATCCACTACCTCCACATAGATATGGAATGCCAATGTTCTTTTGACAGCAAATTTAATACGGATGTGTGCAACACACTGGCCAGTGATATCTTTTTAACTAGAGTCCCTATATACCTATATCGAATCAATAATAACAACATATTCCTGATATTTATCACCTGAGACTCTGTTAGATGCAAGCCTTTTTGGGTTCTTTTTGTTTTTAAGAGACAGATGGCATATGAAAGGGATAAACTGCTCTGGTTATACTTCTTATCACAGAAACGGAAGCAAATTGAAATGTTCCTCTGCTGCTATTGTTTTGTTTTAGGGAAATTTACTTCCCACCTCTGTCATTACTACCCTTCTGGGCCAAACAGCACCAGCTTTCAATAATACCCAGGCATTCAGTGAGGTTTGAAGAAAAAATTACTGTTAGCTGTATCTACTATTTGCCAGCAGTAAGCAACGCAGCTGCAACGTGACCTAGACAAAGAAAGAAAAAAGGCTTCCCCTCTCTGCCTCACAGCTAAAAATTACCATAAATATTCAAAGAAAGATAAATATTTCATCCTTTTCCACATGCATGGGAAACTACAAGCTTTCTATTCCTTGTTGCTCCTTATTTGTGGTAAGATCAGTAATTTCTTACATGCAAGTGAAATAAAACCACAATTTGCCTCACAAGGTTCATTGGCATAAGTTGATCACAATGCACGTTTTGTATCTGAGCAAAACCAGTATCTAATTCCTAAAAGAGGAAGCAAAATGTTATTTACTAACACAGCAGGAACTTGCACACCATAACATTCCAAAAGTTGTTCCTCTTCTCAAAACACAATAATCTTACCAACCACATCATCATGTTTCACTTAGTATTATGATTTATATCAGTATAAATCTCTCAACTTAAATTATATACCAGATTATGACACAGGTATTTTAAAACAAGAAGAGTACTGAAAACTTTTTGAGATTTATTTTCTACACCAAAACTATATACAATATTTCCTGAGGTATATAATACACAAGGCAAGAAAATTTTGAAGTGATGCAGTGTCTTGTTTTGCTTTTTAACTCAGTGTGCCAATTTTTTCACACTATCAAATATAGAAAAGTTCATTGTATAATACAAGAAATTTCGTTATTATACAACAGGAATTTAATAACATACTAATAAATAATTCATATTATAGGTAACTAGCACTGGACAGGCTTGCAGTTATTTCAAGTCCTCATATAAAAAGGCATATGAACATATTAAAAAAACTGTTTTAGCACCTACATTTAAAAAATCTATTTAACTAGGAAAGACCAAATGACAAAAATAGACTATACGAAAGTGATATAAAATGCTATTCTTCACTATTAAAATTCTGATTCTTATAAGTAGACTTTGTTAAACATACAATTTTTTCACAATTTTCCAAAAGGATGCTAAATAACATAAGCTAGATTTAGGTTCCAATTTTTGTTTGGTTACCATATTGGCTCACAGAGGCAAAATTAATTAATTTCCATTCCTCAAAAACAGACTAAGAAGTTTGCTTAAACTATTCAAGCCTCTCATAAATAAGTCACTTACCTCTTCCTTCTTCCAATCTATGTCTCCTATTTACACGTTGCCGCTTTTCTTCTTGCCTTAACTGAAGGTGTTCTTCAATATTAACTCCAGGAACAGGGACAGCTACACAGATGAAGAAAATAAAATGTCAAACTATCTTCAAAAATCATTATGATGGTAATAAACCCTAGAAGAAGTTAAAGAAATTAAACTGAAGCCACATGCTCTTTAAATGACTGACACCATATTCAGAAATAAAGAACAGATTTGGGTGAATTTGGAGGACAGTTTTAGGCCTTATCTCTCAATGTCCTGGATTTCATGAATCTGCCACAAATCCAACATCACTAAATAGTATTTAGTACTTTCTTTGTATTAGGCATATACATATTTATGTTTAGTCATGTTCTACAGGGCTATCTCATTTTTTCATCAAAAAGTTTTAGAAAGGATTATTATTAGATTAAGCCTAAAATTGCTTGCATTTCAATCTAAAAAAAGTAAATAAATTAGATTCTTTTTTAGTTTAGGAATGCTTTGCCACTATATGTTCTGTGCTTACTAAAAAGCACGCAATTACTTTAATGGATGTATACATCTATGTAAGTCTGACTTATTTACCAAACTATCTAATTGAATAGGAATTTGAAACAAACTGATAAGCACTTTTTTTAAACAGAAAACATGACTGGAATGAATGCAACAATAAAACTACTATATAAGCACTGCCTTTTTCCAATGTTTTTTCCCAGCAAATTCAAAAACCCTAAAAAAAAAAATATACCTTGCTCCCAATATCAAACAAAAAACCTCCACCTGCAAGCCCTTTCACTTTTCTCCAGCCACATGCAGTCAACGCCCTCACCTCAAACTATGCCAAGCCCTATACAGGATGAAGACCTGTCTATCCTGCTAGGAGAGGAGTTAAAGTGAATGTTAGCACAAAAAAGCTAGCTCCTCCCTCGTCATGCATGAGAATAGAGCTGTGAAGTAGAGCTGCTATTGCCACATTCGCCATCAGAATAAACCTGCTTCAACAATGGCCATATTCAAGCAAATTCCATTTAGAAACATCTGTATGGCAGTATCAGGACTACACGGTGTGGTTATTTGGGGTCCTTAGTGTTAACTTATCAAGAGAACCATTTCTGGTTTCTATTTTACTTTTGCTTGTGGAAGAAAAATCCTACACTCAAGGTATAATATATAATCTTCTATTATTACTGTTCTCTCCTCTCCCAGATAAACTGGGGGGATGTATAAATATTTTAAGTCATGCATCTGATTATTTTACAGTCCTTTTCTATTCCAGATACTACAGCCGTATATCTATGCAGGACTATGGGGTTCCTTGTAAATCTAAAAATAAAAAAGGGAAGGAAGTAGAGTAAGATCTCCACAAGCCTGTAACTTTCCTGTTGCAAGTACAGAGCATACAATATTAAAAATGCTGTGGTAACAGATCTTGCAAGGCAAGATCCCAAACTGTACTTTCCAATAATTGTAACGGTATTTTCTCTAAGGTGGGTATTTTTGGGGAGGGATGAGAGGTGTTTTGGGGTTTTTAGAAGTAATTTCCACATTCCTGGCATCTCTTTCTCTGAAAATTTCTAAGACAAAAAAGAGTAAAGTCCTCAAAGCAACAATATTCCCCCTTTTTCCTGTGAGTGCAAAAAACCATGGTAAGAAGATTACAGAAAAAATTTCACGCTACCAAAAAACCCCAAGAACAACTATATAGTATCGGCATTAGTATCATAGCTACGCGGGTCAAAATGGCACACGTGTCTATGGTAAGGGCAAGTTTAAAATATTTCACTTACCAGAGCGATCCCACTTTGCTGTATCACCAATAAATAAATTGGCCTGACAAGCAACATTTTATCCATTTTAACAACATTATACTAAAACTGCCCTATAAGTCTAAAAGTTCAGTAATTCAGCTGGAAAGAAAGAACTGCATTTTTTAACATACAGAGTTTTATCAAAATACTGATATGTTAACTGAAGAGAACAAACCTATTTCTAAGCTAACCTCTTATTCCAATTAGATTTTCAAAATTCAGCAGTGGGATTGAGTTTATTAAAGATTGTAAACAGATGTACTGAGGAAAAAAAAAAAGTGCAGTAAGAAAAAGAAAGAAAATGAAAAGTCATCTTGTTAATTTCATATCACTTACCCAGCAAGAGATCTAAAGGTATCATCTCTTTCACAGCATCAAGGATTCCTCTTTGCCTTGCTTCCTGGCCATCCAGTTCTCTAGCACACGCCTTGCAGCAGCCACACACAGCGCAGCCTGACTCACCTGAGCCGCAGCCACAGATTCTGCAGCAAACAGAGTTGCCTTATCACTATCTTTTATTTTCAAGCATTACTGGTGCCTTGGTAATTAAAAATACATTATTAGTTTGTTTTATCTGTGGACACGTAATTTTTCCTGAGATAAACAGAATGTATAGCTAGTTTAGATCCCAGCTGCTCTTGCATGGTGCCAGGGAGTATACACTGACCACACATATCTGAACTGACTTCTCAGCATTAACTTCTCTTCATTTAATTAAACACACACCACATGAAAACATGAACAAGGAAATAATGAGCATATGCAACACTGGCAAAACAGTAATGGCCATAGGTGACCCTTTAAGCAGCTCAACCCTGAAGGAACAGATAAAAGCAACTGGAACAGCAAGATAGAAAGAAACTTCTATCATAGGATAAAGAAAGGTTACCCCAAAGCCAGCAGCTGTCAAGAGACAGATTACATTAGTATTGATACTCAACAGCTTTTAGCAAAAACAAGAAGCTAAAGAAATAGGAAAATAATGAATTCACCTGCAATCACCACAAGCTACTTCAAAAAATTTTACTCTACTTCAGACTTCAAAAGCACAGACTCTTTTCAGACACAATGGTACCTTAGATTGAAGTTTCAGAACACATCGGATCTATATTCAGTCAAGTGCTTCAGCCATTCAACACACTCTAGCAAGTATATTTCCATATGTTTGCTTACCCTCCAGGTACTCTGTCAGGACGCCCGCTACTAACACAGCTAGCTCCATAGCCTGTGCAATCTCCACACACAGTGCACACCATACACTGCTCCAGCTTCCACTTATGCATGCCTGGAGGACACATCATGGACTTCTCGTCTTTTTCATCCAATTCTTCTTCTAAGTCTTCATCCATCGCTGTTGCCATATTCTCAACTCCAAAACCTAATTAAGGTATTGAAACAAGAAACAGCTGTTTTGAGGCCAACAGTGGTTACTGAGGAAGCCATGAAGAACCCTCACAGAGCAGATTTTTAAAGGAATGTCTAGGCATGTCTGATTGGCATGCTCAGCTAATGCAATGACACTTTTGAAACCTCTCTGAGCATGGGCTGGGGTATACTGCTAGGTTTCAAAAGTAAAAGGGAAAATGAAGATATATTCAGTATACAAATAACAGGTCTTGACATGTATAAAACATTCCAATCTGGCAAAGGTGAATAGGTATGATTTTTCATACCTATATTTGCAAGTAACGGAAACGTTCTGTTGTGTGGAGTAAGACATGGACTTGCATTCATGTTCTGTTTAGGCAAACAACAACCTCAAGAGTGAATGCAAGCAAGGTCTTACTAGGACACTGGCACATAGTAAAAGGTTTGGTTTTACTTGTTTCAAAAGAAAAGCTTTTTCACCAACAAAAGAAAGGTCACTAAGATTTTAATTTTTAACATAACTAGGTTTATTAATATATGCAGAACTTCAAATACCTAACAGCTGAAGTGAAACCATCCATACCCTTTTTTTTGCAAGCATGTTGCATGTACTTAAATTTTAATATTGAAATTAGATTTTACAATAAAATGCTCAGCTATGTTTTCACTTGTGATATTAAATCTAGGTCCCTCACCTTTTCCTCCCTGGTTCATTGAGCCTGTGTCTCGTCCACACTGTCCTTTATTATTTACGCCAAATGTCCAAACTTCTCCATTCTTCATTAACACACAGGTGTGAGCTTTGCCCATGGCTACTTGAGTCACAAAATGGCCTTTCAAATCTGTTACCAAACCTGTAAGACAGGTTTAAACAGTTGATTGGTAAATTGCACTTTCTACCTGAGAAGGAAACTTCAGCTATATAACAAAATTGCCAATGACTACTGACAATTTTTCCATTAACAGCAAGGGGAAAAAAAAGCAGATATAAAAACAATCGCTAAAATAAAAAAGAGAATTAGGCCTGGGTCATTCATTTGCTCTGCAAAGAAAGCAAAGCCACAATCAAACCAAACTGTACTGCAAGTCGCTTTTCTGAAAAACAATTCTAAAGGAATCATAATGCCACTGGAGTTTATTCCTTTAAGTTTTTATTTAAATTGAGAGGTACAGGATCACCGACAAATTCAAAACAGGCTGTCTTGGGAGCAGAGAAATGTATAGGGCCTGTTTTCCTGCAGCCTTTGTTCATAACAAAACGTGTCTCATTTCTGTGACTTTTCCCTGTGTAGGTTACTAGTGTCAAGATTAATACAACAAATGATTCTGTTTTTTTCTCTTTAGTGGAAGCATTCATTAGGGTATTTGTGACCAGTGCTGCTACATAACTTTACAGAACTCAAGGAAACTTTTACAGAAACTTAAGGAAACAGTCTTCTCTTTCTATTCTTCTGTCGTATTTGGCCGAAATCAGCAGAAATTCAGAAATCCATTACAAAGGTAAGAAACACACAAACATCATTTCCACAGGCTAAAAACTTTCAGACTAATTTCAATTACTCTAGTTGAGAAATCCCTTAAAAGATGAACATTAACTTACTTGTACTATCGGAGTAAATGGCATCTTTTCCAAACATGTAGAGTTCTCCGTCTTTTGAAATTACAGAACTGCTTCCATTATTGCATGCTGTAGATATGACAATCTTTCCTTCCATTTTAATAATTTTTTTAGGCTTATATGGTTTTGATTGCCGTCTGCTTTTAGCTTTAAATAAATAAATAAATAGCAAGTAATTCTACCAAAAAACACACAAAGGCACAATAACATTTGTTTTATAATTAGGGGTTAGTTTTCAGTCTGCTGCTGGAAAAATACCCATCTGTATGAACTCTTGGTCTAATTTTTACTGGATTACATTGGTTTCTCTCAAAAAATTCAAAGGCAAGCAAAGTCTTGATTAGATAGGTATTTTTCAGGAATGATCTTCAAGGTTTTCTTTTATGTATATAATCTGAACAATCTTTATGAACTCTACAAAGCAGCACAGAGAGGAATATATACAGCAATATATGCACAATAACATCACAGAGAAATGTTACACAAGTTCATTTTTTAAAAATAAAAATACTAAACCCTCTATTTATTAAAACCATGTTTAGAAAACCTTTGGGTTACAAAATGAAAAAAAGCGAAGAAACAGTACTAAAAAAACCCCGCACACCAGAATCATTGTTTGCAATCTGGCCTCAAATGAAACAGTAAAAACATGGCCAAAGACTGGGTGAAGTGACTAACAGCTACCATTACTGTCTGTGAATTTTCTGCCCAAGTCAGAGAACCACCACCTAGTTTCACTTGCTGACAACCACCTACTTTCTACAAAGAATACACACACACACTCTCCAGACAGAAACCAAGTCTCCCTGCAGAGGTTTAAAAGAAAACGGGAAAAAAAACCCTGAAACTCATGCACATCCACTCCGAGCCAAATTAGAGACTGACAAAGAGAAGCAGACGAGTCAGAAGAGAGTTGAACTTTTAAAAGAACCCAAAAAGACCTTCATCAGGTCCTTGAGTGGACTTCAGTAATAAGATTAGTAATCTTCTCCCCTAAATTTTGCTATTTTAAAGAAAAGCAGTGACAGCCAACTTACTTCAAAGTTCTAAACTTGTTTCATCTGAAATTGTAGATGAAATACAGAAAGAATCAATTTAATTGTATTTTGTGTAATTTCCCAATATCTGCAGAGAGAAATCTTGAAATTTGTGCTTTTACACGGATTTCCTGAAATCTTTTTGTTTACATCTCTTAAACTTACTATACATTTATGAGAAAAAGTAGTATGATTTTGTCCCACACAGTTGTCAGTAGATTTGCATTTTAAAAGACTCTATGAAGCTGGTATAGCACATACCAAATTTGTTATCCACAGACAGGAATACTACTGTTAAATTCCTCTCTGCTGAACACATTCAAGAATCAACTCCATATTCATTATCAAACCTTAAAATATGTTCTTGCCTGTACTTTAGTTATATATACATGAGAAAACCCACACATTCTTGAGCAACACCGTGAGTGTAGTTAGTCTTTCACAGGAACAATAGGTTAAATATGCATGAGCGTATTTATGCAGCCCCCAGAGTTTTTGCTAACTTTCTTGAAAGGTTAAACTCCTACACAGTTGATTAGGACACAGCTGGACTCTACTGCTGCTTTTTATCAAGATTTTAAATCTCTTTTTAAATTCTATTTAAATCAATTTTTAATTTGTAACCATCTACCACCACCTGAAAATTTGAATTTTCCACCAATATTTGAGTGTTATTTATCGTATTTCTAGCTGACTGTACACTGAGGCAAAAAAATTTGTCTTATTAAATCTGTGCAATTCTACAGCTATTAAAGTAAGCTTTTCCAAAAAGCTGCTTTGTGAAAAATATATTAATTTTAACGATAACATCAAACTATCCTATTAAAACAGAATATTATTAAGGTATTGGTTTGAGTTTGAATTAGGCTTCATTACCGTATGAAAATGCTACCTAAGAAACATATATTACACTATCTTATTAAAACGTACACATTGTGAGGCTGACAACTCAAAAATACCAGCTTTGTTTTAAGATCTTCAGGTGCTAGTTATTTTTCAAAACACATTCTTTTTTTTTTTCCAAATTAATCTAGACATAGCATAATAGAACAGTCTGTTTCCTGAAGTGACGTACTTAATATCACAGCGGATAACAGCTCTAGGGCACCTAAAGCCACCTTTCATTGTCTTATGAAGTGTAGTTCACACCTAAACTCACAACTTCAGAGATGAAAATTAGGAAATTTGCTAATTGTACATTGAAGAGGCATTTGTTAGTCTGAAGATCAAATTCATCTGTGTTCTCCAATGTCTGAAGAGTTCTGCTTGATCAAGCATATAAAGACTGTGCTTCTGCAATCTCTAATCAATGTATCTTTCCATTATGGAGAGGCATTAGCTGGCAAAACACCCTAAAGCAATGGTGAAGACGTAAAAGTTTGGCTCTTCAGTTTTTTTCAGACAAAATTCTGGGCAGAGAGCATGATGTCTTGACCAAACTTATGACTGCCTTTTCTCAAGACAATTCTAAAATAGCACTCCCATCACAAACCCCAAACTGTGGTAAAACTGAGATCAGCATCCCTAGCTGGGAGACGCAGTGGTACTGGTTGTCAAGACCTGTGGCTGCCATAAAGTTCAAACACAAAGGCATGCTTACTTGTTCTTGGAAAATGTTAAAACCCTTCAAATTAAGAGGTGGTTAATAGGCTTTTATGAGCCATTGGTCAGCAAGTATAATACGTACTTGATTCGCCATCCTCTCCTTTACTAGCAGAACCTGTGAAGAATATGCTTCCATCCTCAGCAACAAGTAAGGCATGTGAGCCATCATGTCCAACAGAGAACTGGATAATCTTTGGAGATTTTGTGATTGGGAGTTCAACCCATTTTCCTGCTG
>NW_010428763.1:12091-40518 GCF_000710305.1 Buceros rhinoceros silvestris | reverse complement strand
GACCACCTTGTTTGATTCCAAGGCTCTGATATTTGCCAGTATAATAAATCTGGGAGGAAACAGTTTATCATTTTCAGTTATGACACAGCACTTTAAACCTACACCATTTTTAAAGTTGTATTGATTTTAAATCCTGTTATTTCAAACCACACAGAACTTTTGCTGACATTGTTCACACCATTTCAAAATCTCTATCCTAAACCCATGAATTCTGACTTAATGGGGGAAACATTCTGATTAGATTCTTCTTGTTTTGAAAGGAGATTTCTACTATGCCACAGAGTTAGTTTTTATATATAATTGTTTGGCTAGATGAGTTGAACACACAAAGAACTGTTCCAAAGAAACTACTGAGAACAAACCAAGCATTTAAAACACTTAAGAGAAATGTCTGGTCTGTGCAAAACCAAGATGGTATTACAACAAAAATAATTAAAAATATGAAATTACTACAAATCTGAACATTGTTTCAGCACATTGTAAAAAACTTACTTTTAGTAGATGCACAGCAGCCACTGAATAAAAACCCAGTAACATAGAAAACAATTTTCACAGGAACAAACAAAAAAAACTAGTGATATGGACTAAAAAGTTTCCTCTAGAACCACGCCAGTCAACAGTACTATAAAATGGGTACATTAAACCTACATGGACACCTAAAGCCACCTTTCATTCTCTTATGAAGTATACTTCATACCTAAACACACAACTGCAGAGATCAAAACTAGGAAATTCGTTAATTTTCTGTTGAAGAGGCATTTGATAGTCTGAAGATCAAATTAATCTCATCTCCTCTAAAGTCAAAAGAGTTCTACTTGATCAAATTACATTTCATACTATTAAATTTTATTAGGTAAAAATAGTCAGGTTTACTTATGAACATTTTCACCAATGTCACTGTTTCAATAAAGCAAGGCAGTCATTCCAATAAACCAATAGAATTTGAACACAGGAAAACAAAGAACTATGCTTATACAAGTAAAATAACATTAATAATGTAAAATAAGTAAATAATGTAAAAAGTCAGTGACAGTAAACTAAATTATTTCTAAATTTCAAGGAATATGCAAATGCCTCTGAAAAATAGTCTCCACTGAACAGAACCAACATATCAAATCATTAAGAATAGGTTTAAAGAAATCAATTGAAAACTTCGCATAGGGCAAGTCAATAATTCTCTGAGGGACTGAAAAAAATCAGGCTGAGATTTAAATAAATTACTACGGTCACACTATTAGGGAAGGTTACAAGGTAAAAAAATTTGCAAATGTGCAAATACATCAGTTGTAGACAAAAGGTATTTTTGTGTCCCAAATCTAAAACAAAGCCCCACACTGTCTGTATGACTGACTGTAGAAATTCCTATAAGTTCTAGCCAATCGATGGTGCCAATACCATTTTTATGTTTTCAAATAATCATTTGCCTTTTTCCCTTTAAAGTGGGTTCTGAGAATGTATTTAAATACAGTCATATAAATTCATTCTAACAAACTAAAAAGTCAAAAAAGAATTGTGGAAAATAATAATTAAATTAAAAAACACGCAGAAATACGTTGATGAGATTTGCTATTTGCTACAGAACATTTTCAGTACCTTTCCACTAGCAGTTTTCATTAGTGCAAACTCTCTTCCAGCACCAAGGACAGCTGATTCCTCATCAAACCCTGTACCTGTATGAGTAAGATTGCATTAACCGGACAGTTTAACGAGGCAGTTTCACAGACCAGTTTATGGACTTAACTCTGCCAAGGAGACTTTGTCATAACAAAGGTTCTACAAAAAGTTACAAGTGAAATCAAGTTTTGCTGCCACAAGAAAGCTTACTGGGCTAGACCTTCAGAGTTGTTCAAAGAGGAAAAAAAGCACTAGGATAGAACAACTGCACTTGGTCAGACAAAAGGTGCATGTAGTCAAATATGCCTTTGTTCTGTCAAAAGCAGACACCTAAACAGAGGAAAAAAAATAAAACAAAGCAAGCGATATTTCTGTAGAATATCTTCATAGACACCAACAATTTTGCATCTCAAATTCTGATGCAAAGTTGTTCTCTGTGTATCTTTCAAGGCATTTCTTTTCCATTAATCCAGCCAGCAGTCCTTTTAACTTTTGTTAACTTTGATCCACAGCAAAGAGTTCTATAGCTTAACTACTAAAGATGTCCCTGCACTGCAGGGGGGTTGGACTAGATGACATTCACATGTCCCTTCCAACCCAAAGCATGCTATGATACTGCTATGGAAGCACTACTATGAAGTCCAAGCTTCAAACAATTATATATTACACAACTAAAGGAAAATGTGAAAAACCATGAATAGTGCTATAGACAGAAAAGTGGTTCAAAATGATTGTATGGATTACTATGAGTCAATAGCACTTGCAGTTTCAAAACCCTTGTACTTCTCCACATGTTTCTAATGGAGCTACACTTCCCTGCATATAATAAAGGCAAACAAAAGGGAAAGTGATGCTTCAGTTTTATTAATTGAATTTCTAAGCTTGTTATTAACATTCAAAGAAGAGGACTTACTGATAATGTGCAAGTCTTTCTCCAGATCAAACAATGAGATGCCACAGGCATGTAAGCATTTTCTTGCAAGCTTAAGCTGCAGTTCTTGTTGCAGTACTGGCTCAGTACTCGTTGCAAATATTCGCACTACAAAGCCATCCTACAATAAATTAAAAAAAAAAAAATCTACGTTATACTGTATAATAAACACATCAGTTTACTTTTAATGGTGTAAGTGCAGCAGTATAATACTATTTCAGAGCAAATTATCAGAGGACACATTGATAAACTAACATTTATTATAGAGGAGAAAAGAAGAAAGTGCCGAACAGGATGAGCTGAAGATAAGCATCTGACAGAACTTAAACACATACTGAATTCTGTGAAAACACTATGAAAATAGTGAATTGATACAGAAATAATTAACTATGAATCTCACTGAAGAAAACTTGCTTTTATATCTATTTACATCTTTTAAGCTCCCAACTTCTCCTAATTCAGAACCCCAAATTCTGCATACAGTTTAAGAGTGACTACTTTAAACAGTAGTTAAAACAGGTATCTGTTTACAAGGGCAGATGAAGTACCTTCACCTGGCCATGTTAAAAAAAAGTTGTTCCATTAGCAGAGAAATGGATTATTCCTCGTATTCTTATAGTTGCATATCTGGGGTATCTTGCCAATCCTGTCTCACTCCACCCCTGCCCCATTGCTGTTTTACAGCCTTCTCACTGTCAAAACCCAGTGACCCGTCCAGAACTAAGAATGTCATACCTGTGTGCTAAACAAAGAAATAGAACAACTAGAACTGTTTTGCCCCTAGGAGAAGCAACTACTTGGGTTTCCACAGCTTTGGCACAATAGCTAGTTTTCCTACAGAAATCTATTGGAATGTAGTATCTTTCATATCTCTTCAATTAAACATGGCTGAAATTCCCCAACAAGCACCAAAGCAATTACAGGAAATTAAATTGGAAAATAAATTATAATTAATCCCTAAGAAGCTTATCCCAGAAAGACCCTGTAGAATAACGTGTAAAAAAGCCATTAATCCATGTATCAGATCTTTTATCCTCAGGAAGAGTAACAAAGTCTTCCTTAAAACTTATCTGAAAAAATAATTAAAAAAAACCTGAAAAATCCATCCCAAATCAAAATTCTGTTCATAAATACCAAAATACTGCTCCTTCATGCACAAATATGGCAGTTTGTCACTGTGTCTAGTTACATTATTTTCTTCTTTAGTTGTGTTAGCAAAGGAAAAAGCAAACAGTAAGCAAAAAGAAAGCTGTAAGTATTGTAAAATAAAACAATTCAGTTGAGAGAAAAATAATCTACCCATCACATGTAGCACTTACATCTCTAGAAGCTGCTATTTGGTTAATATATTCTCCATCAGTGAAAAGGATATTCTGCCCTTCAGTATGACAATCTGTGAGAGGAAGATAAAGTGCACTGCATCAGTTTATATTAACATGCATACATACACTGTTCTCTGCTTCTGTCTAATTCATACTCACTACAATCATATTATGAGAGTTCTAGTTTGTCTAAGAAGAGATCATACTATTCTGATAACACGTTATTGTATGCTAGATCTCCTCTCTCATATAATACTCCTTTATGGCCCTTCAAGATATATTAAAGCACTTTCCATTGCATAAAAAGTAACGGGTTACCCCAGTATTGAATTGCAAAACGATTTAGTATGCACCTGTGACGTATATTCTGAACTGTTATAACACAAGTAAATTCTAATTTTCTGGGAGTGTTAATCTTTTTCCTTCCTCAAAGTCTTTTTTTTAAAATAAGGGCCATTATCTTTAAAGAACAGTTTCCTCAGTCCAGCATATAAAACCCACAGAAATAAATGAAACAAAATTTTCATTATTTATCTCATTTTTTCCATTGGTTTTAAGTTTTGCCAAACTATTACCTGAAAATCTATGTCTTCTGGATAGCATATACTTGAATGCATTACACATTTATAGAAAACAGGTCAGCTATTTCCAAGAAAAAAGGTAGTAAGAAAATACTGCTCCTTTTAGAGGAAAAAAGAAAAAGACCACTTTCTCTACAAGTTTAAAAGTATATCCCTACACCATCTCGTCTTCCCTTCCTGCTCTGCTGAGGGAGCTACTAACAAAGCAATTGGTATTTTATGTCTTGTAAGGTGCTTGTTTCATTGATTACACAAAGGAAAGAGCCTGAACAAAGGTCCAGTACCAATCATTTTATTTAACAAATTTAATGCTAAATGAAGCACGCATAATATCCTTCTGGCATAACCAGCAACTTTGCTATTTTTTGTTAGCTAGCTGGAGTGTTTTATCAAAAGTAATACAGATTAAAAAAATCCCACAGTATTCACAAACCCTTAAACTCCTTTACTTTTACCTGCTATACTGCCCAGTCCAATACACTATCTAACCAGGAACACAGTATGCATTAGGTGGCCTCCTCTAATTCTCACACCTTGAAGTAACAGACCTAAAGCAGGCCACCTCCCACTTCAAGGACACACAGGTATGAATCACAAAGAGGGTAATCAGAAAGCAGGATGGAGAATCGAAAACACACCAAACTTTTAACTATTGCTCTCTGTAAGGGCTTAGCAACTTCTGTATCAGAAAGAAGTTTGCTTTAAACTAACAATTGTATTCCCTGCCACGTGACGTCAGCTGCATCTCCATTTTTCATTGGTTAAAAGTTTTCGTGGGTCTGTTTGATTTTCACGCTGTTTCTGCTTTAAAAGCCGCACCGCGCCTGCGGTAGGTGCAGTTTTTACGCACAGCCGAGCCGCCGCAGCGACCAGCGGAGCCTGTCTGCCTGCTGCCTGCACCCTGCCGTTTCTCAGCAAAGGAACTGCACGCCCGCCGCTGCTCGCCGCTTGTTCAGACCCGATCCGGCTTTTCGGCTAAAACTGCCGCTGCTTTGCTGCTCCCGCACATGCTGCCGCCACGCCGAGCACCAACAACGCCTCCCACCAGAGCCTTCTGCCCGCCAAGCTGCGCACCATGCAGCCCCCAGAGCCATCGCCTGCTCACTGCCTGCCCCCCTGCTGCGTTTCGCTGCTGCTGCTTTTCACCTCCGCAGCTGCTTTTCCTTGCTTTCACCTCCCTGCAGCCTTGGTAAGCCGCTGTCGCTGCGGAAACTGCACGCCCCGGAGCTAAATTCCTTTGCTGCTTGGGAACTGTCTCCTGCCCGCGGCTTTTGCCACCAATGCTTCTGCTTCAATCCACGATAGACTGGTAAAAATCATGTTGGTTTGGTTTTCCCCACATGGCGCCACGGCGTTTTGACTGCCACGGCATTTCTTTGTAACTGCTGCCACATGGCCGTCGCCATCTTTACCCCGCCACGGTTTTCACCCTCGCTTTCCCAAAACAATCAATACCCCACTGGTTTTCTCTTGTATTTGATATATTTCGGTTTGTTGTGTTATTAAAGTTTGTTTCAATTTTCCAAAAAGCATTTTAGAGGTCTCACAAATTCTCTTCTCCCTTCCCCTATTTCTGCTGGTATTATCATCACCAGACCTTGGTTTACCTCGACCAAACCGTTGACACTCTCTCAAAAATAATCTTGTACAAATGACCAAAGTCAGTTCACGTTACTAACTCTCTATGCTGTAAAGTGATATTAGCGATAAGACAAATGAGTTGTCAATAACTTGAAGTCACAAAAATAACCTAAATTACATTTCTGAAAGTTTATAGGAAGTAAGTATTAAGATACCTTGAATGCCTGAAAATTACACGCTCACATAAATGTAACAGTAAAGGAAACATAATATTCTAGCCATCAGTGGAACCACAATACACTGTTAGCCTATTTCCTGAGTCATTTCAGAAAGGGGTGAGCCTCCCAAGTTAACATTTTTTGGGTCTTTTATATCTTTGGTGTGCTCATACAGAAAAATCCGCAACAAGGATGCTTTTCAATTAAAAACAAAAAAATACATTCTTCCAAAGACTTCCTAAAAATTAGCACTTGATTAGGTAACATCCAGGCTCAGCATTAAATATCACATTAATGGGGAGAGTACAAAACGGACAATGTAATAGTAATCAATAGTTATCTTATTCAATCTGACTTTGGAAACTACGCTGGGGATGAAGATATCCAAGGTTGCTGTCTGGAAATTACTATAACTGAAAGGGCTTTGCCTAAAGGACATAACTGCAGACATCTATTAATCACAGTCTCCTTAGAGGCTTCAAGAGGAGATGATTGTAAAGCACCACCTTCCGTATTTGTATACTACATCCTGTGCCTGCCAATAAGCACTTTTGAGCTCGTGCAGGCTACCATCGGTTAGCAGTACTTTTCAGACTAAGTGAATAATCCTGAGCTCCAAGATATTCATGTGTAATTTCAAAGAACAACAAAACCATATACCACGTAATTTCAACTTCAACAGCAGCTTTTCTACAAAGTATGTAGTCAGCATTACTGTTAAAGAAATGGTCAAGATGAAAACCTCCTCTGTAAACTCCAGTTCAATCACACAAAAAATCTCATAGAAGTCATGGATCCTTTTCTGATATTTGGACTGAGAAGACAGATCCACAGCTCAAGGACAGTGTATGAAGCTTGTCCAAGGCATTATACACAAGAATGCTGACACACAGTCTGGTAGTTCCAGGTACACTGTCAAATTTGCTAGATCATCTATCAGAGCGGAAAGGCTGACCTTTGAAATAGATGTTTACAGTTTCAAGACGCTGGTGGATGTTACTGTCTGAGAAAGGAGAAGATAATCTTCCATAGTTCAGTAAGTTTTCTAAGGTCACTTCTAGCTAGGATCAACTCCTAATCACGTCTCCTAATAAACTCCTAATCTCCTAAGCATCCCTGTATGAATAAATATGAGTACCTTATTTAAACGTATTAGCACCAACCCCGGCATTTGAAAGAGATTAACTCCAGAGAGAGCCATGTCCTGCCATACCAACTAGGAGGAAATAGTTGGAGTCACATCAGTGTTCAGCTGTTGGCAAGGTTATTGCCCTGTAGTTCTGTCTGGTGTGTTTTTTCAGAACTACAAGTCATTATCAAGATTACAGAGGGGTAAGGCACTACTATTTAGAGTTATGTACCTCAGGTTTCCACAGAATAGGTCACATACCCTCTTCCCCTTTCTTTCCTTCTAATAGGAAATGGAAATAACCAGAAATGGATCCCTTTGTATTTGTCCTAGCCAAAAGAACAAGGCCATATTTGCTCACAACTTAACACTGATATGAAACTGTAGAAAAGCAGAAAGTAAAACAGTGAAGTTCAAGGGCTGAAATACAAACAGTAGGAGTTATGAAGATCTGGCATCAACTCTGACACCATCACAACCATATGAAATGCAACTGTGTGAAATTATTTCAGGGATTTCTGAATGGGTATTCCCACAGTTAAAAGATTTGCTTTTGCACTGAAGGTTTAATAGATTTTTGTTTAGATGGCATACTCGTTTAATTTGTGCCTTCTTATAGTATAAACACAAGGCTGTCTTGCAAAATGACACTTGTCACTGAGATTTTCAGAAGAAAACTAATAGCTCAGAGGTGTAGACTTTAAACACGCTCAGTTGTCTCTCAAGACCTCCATGGAGAGCTCTGATTTGTTCATTAATGGTAACATATTTAAGGACCAAAAACGACCTTATTGGTTGAAGAAGCTGCCTTGAGGTGAAGAAAGTGGAAAACAATGCTAACAGGCAATCTGTCAGGTCCTTGAATGTTCTCTCACTCAAGTTTCTCACACAGCCACACAAAGATCAAGCAGCTTAAACACACATCCACATTTTAAGGATTTGCAGAAAGCTGTATAGACTAGATTCTACATTCATAGTTTGTTTCAAAAATTACTGTTTGCATGTGATGGTTTGAAAATGGTGCCGGCTGGGTGGTGAGCTTTTGTTCTTCCCTTCTCCTTTCCCCCAAAATGTGGGATAGAGTTCCTGTGCGTCTTGGGAAGGGAAGCGATATTCAGACACACCTCCGTGAGTAAGCACATAAAAAGGGGCGTTTCGAGATGCTCCCGCTGGGCGAACTGCGGCACTTTCGAATTCAGACGAGCCGCAGCACTTTGGAATTTCCGCCCCCAGGAACTGAGAGAACTTTTCATCAGAGAGAGAAAAGAACATGGGCAGTTACCTCAATGCCCCTGGAGGAGTAAAAAGACTCCTTCTGCGAAGCAGGTAGACCTTTCCACTTTGCCGATTACCGGCTGGGGTGGCTTTGGACTAAGTTCAACCTGGCAAGGGTACAACCGGCTGTAAGCCCCCAGAATCTGCACGGATGGAACAGAAACTGATGGCAAAGGGGAATGCGCACTGGTTCCAGATGCTCGGCACAGAGCCGCCGCAGACACGGGGAACCAACAGGCATTCCCTGAAGGTCCGGTCAGTATCCCGTGCAGATAGGGAGAGTAAGAAGCCTTGGAATTTTGCCCTTGATAAACTCAAGTCTCCTCCCAGCTAACCTGGAGAAGGAAGGACTACATTACTGCATGCAGGTTTGCCCCAGGAGAAGTTTTCTTGGACTGAAAACTTTGTGAGGTGACAGACAAACTTTCCTCCCCACCCCCACCAGCAGTGCAACCATGTGGCGGATCCTTTGTAAATGGGAGATGCGGGCCAAGATGGGAGACTGTACGATTCTTGTATATGACTATTTATGTATTTATCAATCTCTCCCTCTCTCTCTCTCTCTTTTCCAGTCCTGTTTAACTTTTAAAATTATTTCCCTTTGGGCTTTTCACTATTAAAACTCTCCTGGTCTAACCCCCTTTACCTTAAACTTGAGTTTGTTCTTCCTTTGCCTAAACAATGCCTTGAATTCAAGCCATAACGAGCTGCTAAGCTATATTCTGCGAAGGTTTTGGTGGGCTTACATTCCATCCAAAACCCTGTCATCGCAAAACCCTTTTGGTTTTAACAGCCACATAGTTTTAACCTGTGACATTGTGTTTGAAATATAAAAAACCTAAAAAATTTTTCTGTGGTTTCAGTTAAGTGACTTCTTATGTCAGGAAGCAACACAAAAATCTTTCTTCCAATCTACAGAATCAATCTGTCATCATTCGATTGAAAGATAATCTTGTGCCCTTCTGCTGTTCATGCAAGCAGCTAAGAACAGATGTCTTTCACCGGGAGGTCATTAAAGCATGTTCCAGGAACATCCTTATTTTCTACACAGAGATCAAGTTATGAGGCTTCTCTGAAGAAAAAGGAAAAAAACAAAGCCTAACAAAAAAATCCAAACAAAACCAGAACTACCAAAAAATTCCCAAAACAAATAAGCAAAAATGCATCACCAATTTAAACCTCAGAAGTATGGTCCATCAGTGTTCATTAGGTGCCTTTGTTTTCTGGCTATATTTCTACCCATATTAAAAAAAAAAAAAAAAAAAGGTTTGGTCATAGCCTGCAATTACCTACATGTAAGAGATATGGGAAACAAAGTCCTATCTGAACCAAATGCTCAAGGTTCAAACAAGGAAGAAATAAAAAGTCTTTAAGAAGGAAGTCAAGCGCTTGGAGTCTTTAAATTAAAATACATTCTAAAACATTCAAATATTCTTCCGGTAGTTGGACCTCTGAATGAAACACTGCAGCTGGTCTAATGCAGCAAACCAAAGTCACAAAAAAGCAGTCTCTTTGTGATCTCAAAATCTGTCTCAATTCCTCTTCTGCTTACTTGAAAACACACAGCATGTAAACAGTAAACTATAATCATCTTCTCATATCCAAGGTTCTTACCTGGCAAAGCAACTGTACCATCTTGTTCCAGAGTTTCAGGGTTTATTCTTATGGCTGTCATACTATGATTATTCACATCTCTATATAATAAATAACCCTGGTAAGAGTAAGAATATATACATTGGCGTGAAAATATTTTTAAGTACAAAGGATATTATCAAAAATGAAAATGCGCAGTCATTATTTTAGGTATTTAAAAATTTTTGAAACCTTCCACATTAAATCTGCTTCATTTTGATTACTTTTTTTTCACTTAAATTCTGCAATAAAAAACCCCAGAAACTTGACCCCCTTCCTCTACACTCTACATGCTGTAGATCAGCGCACTGAAGCCACACACAGTAAATCTGTTCTTCGTTTATACCTGTAATTTTGAGGGCACTTGTAAACCAACACAGTCAAATAAGTTTTGATTTAGCTTAAACTAGATAGGTTGTACTAGACAGGCCCCCATGTTTGCGTGATGTGCACAGATTGCATGATGTGCACAGATCCATAAGACAGGCAATATCTTATATCTTTTTTTAACCCAACAAAGCCTGTGAAGCCTTCAAAGATTTTGAGGGAGCAGGATAGAAACGCAGTTGGAGAATTTACACTTAGAAAGCACTTCTGTTATAAAAGCAGCTACAGAAAAGGAAAAGCGGTTATTTGAGGGCACTTACAAATGTACTTATTCCAGGTGACTGAGGCCAAGCAAAGTAGTATTCACCTACAGGAGGCTTGCAGAGGCCGGTATGAATAATGACAAAACAATGATTCTGACAACAGCAGTATCATAGCAGGAGATAGGACAATGGCCTGCACTTGGTTCAAGCATGATTAGCCTCAGGTGGGGATTCTATGCCTCTCAGAATTGATGCATTTCACAGGGAGGTCACTGAGCCTGAGCCTCGAATATCTTTTGCCAAAGAGTTCCAAATTCAACCACCCTTTTTCCTTCCATCTAAACTACTTGAATTTTCCTGTGAAATGAGGAAAAACAAATCACAGAATCATCTGGTTGGAACAGACCTTTAAGATCACCAAGTCCAACCATTTCACCACGCACTGCCAGGGTCCCTAAACCATGTCCACACTAAGTAGGAAAAATAAGTAAAGAGCATTAAAGTAGATATAAATTATTTCAGTCTGAGGCTTTTCTATAATGAAGCAAGAAAAACCACCTGAATTTGAGCAGGATCAGAAGGGAAATGGGACTGAGGGCATTTCTCACCTCTTTTACAGACACATACTTAGCAATAAGTGCAACTCGAACACCTTCCTATAAATATAGCCCCAGTGTGACATTTTTCCAGCTAGCAGTGCCTTTGGGTACAGTCATTGTGTGAGTGCATACAGCTGTATAAGCACTCAAAGAACAACATCATACATATTTATAGCTATGTACAGAATGTCCAAATGTGTAACTTTGTATGAAACTCTGTATGGTTCCTATTCCTCTCCCAATTATAAAACAGCCTCCTGAATTAATGCATTCATACACATTTGTGTTGTCCCAGTATACCTTTGGGCACAAAAAAAAATATGTTTGATTGCTAAACAAAACCAGCATTCGTGTGTCTGTGTGTGTATATATATATAACGTTATCTGTAATAACAGAATTTATATTTGTAATGAACAACTCCAATTCAAGAGCTTGACAAGGAGTAGACTTAATTTCACTCTGGAACAATGAGATCACTCAGTTACTAGTAAATATACAATAAATATTGCTCAGTAGTTAAAAATTAAGTAAATTCATTACTCATTGAAATTTAATTTTTGTTTCATTTTTGGTTTGGTTGTTGGGGATGTTTTTGAGAGAGAGCACTCGGTGAAATTAACAGATTTCTAAAAATACCCAATGAATAGCAAATGTATAAGAAAAGGTGGCTGATATTCCAGAAACTGACTCTAAAAGAAACCAAAATATCCAAATATATTTAAATCTGCAGTGGTAATGTCAATAATTATCTTTACTCATGGTTTACACACCCTCAATCCTCCTCCAACCAAAACAGCACTTCCTTATTTTACTGCAAATGTTTTAAAATAAATTTATTTTCATAAATAGCTATTTCAAGTATTTTTTTTACACTATTTTGTTGCAATAGTGTATTTTTACATCCTCCAACTTCTTTAAGTACACATCAATAGATTGTACAATTCATAAATTTACATGTTAAACCATCTTATTTTGAGAAAGTCTTTACAGTGACAATACAAATAAATGACACTTCATTACTCCTTTCCATATGCCAGTACCATCACACGTACTTCATCTTCCACAATTTAAAAGTCAGTACCAAAATTTGATTTTTGTAATTAAAGCCAAAGGAACAATACTATATCAATATAAGCTTACTCTAAGCCAAGTTCTACTTAAATTACAGATGTGGGATGGGGGTTGAGGTGCATGTTTTATGTTGTAAGTATTCACCTACCTGAGCATAACCTAACCAAGACTTTTTCTCCTTTCTGTTTTTGATGCGGGATGTAGAATTGTATATGTGGCCCTGAAAAGCAAAAAACTCCTATCAATTGCGACAATCAAAAGTGATTTTTTTTTCACATAATAATTTACCATCTAAATAATAAAGTCTTCAGCCATATTGAGAAGTGAAAATTCTAAGAAATTGCTGTAAAATTCTCACAGAAATAATTAGAAAATTTAAGACAAATGGTAAAACTGATGATTATTAAGCTACAAAAGATTCTCAATGGAAACAGCACATCATAAAAGTTAAACCATTAACTATCATTGAACAGACAAGAAGATATCACATTACCCTCACTGTCCCGCTGTATCCAGAGCCAATTTTGTAAAGTCCATCTTTACATAAGAGATAGAGGAAAAAACCATCACTCTGAAGTAGGCACTGGTCATCTTCATCTACAGATATTTCTTTCAATGGCCATTTGTGCATCAAGGCTGCCTTCTTTATCCCATTACTGAACCAGTCCTGGATTTGGATTTTGCCCACTAGAACCGCCTGTACACTCCGCTGAAGAGAGTTTAAAATGGTTGGCACCTAAACAATTAAAGAAATTGTGAAAAACGTGACTTGAAATGCATTTTCTGTTCAATCTCCATCTCAAGAGAGACAAAGAAATACCTACTCTTATCTTAAAAAAAGCCAGGGAAAAAGTTAACTGAATTTACATAATAGATCTTCTCAAAGCTCATGCACACACACAATTTACATAAAACCCCAGATACAGAGAAGTCTTAGTGCAAGACCTGAATAGTCTGACAAGCATGGCTGCCATTATTCGTGAGGATAGCAGAGATTGCTTGCAATGTTCTTCCTGTCTCTCCCCATGCAGCTACCAAACTGAAGAGGCAAGCGCAGGAAAGTGCTGTCAAGGACTGTCCCGTACTGTCATTCATTCCCGTGCTACGGACAGTTATCTCCAGAAGAAGCTGGAAGAGGGATTCTGCAGATAAAACACAGCAATTATGTAGACAAGTCACAAAATCAAGCAATTTGCCTGTCAATAGGAAATTAAACTTAGAGTATACATGATTTCCTCAGCCATTAAGTTTAGCCCTATTTCCACACAGAAAATATCCCATTTAAAGAGGCCTAAAACATTCTTAACTCCTCATTCTTTTTCAGCCAGAAAACACCAAGTCTTGATAATCACAATGACCAAAGAACAAGAAAAGTTAAGTCCTTCTGTTACAGCAGAACACAATAACAGGGAACGGGCCAGAAGGAGTTACTTTACCTGCCTATTCATCTACCTCACCACTGAGATGATGTGTAGGTCTCAACCAAACTTGTCTAATCTTTATGACCATTACCCATATTGAAGCACATCCCATTTCTCAAAAATGAGCATTTCAAATCAAAGCTTGAAAATTATTTTGATCATATTGCCTCTTTAAAAGCACTGTTTAGCAGCTGAGTATCTGTAACAATCAAGGCATGAACAGAAATCCACCTCCATTTATTGGTAGTATATACAAATAATCACTAAGGCAGTATCAAAACAAAGCCTCCTTTGGAGCTTTTTAATACTCTGTACATCAATATAGAAGTTTTCTGTAGCAAACCACTAACTTTGGAAACGGAATGCAGTGGAGCCGTAACATACGAAAGCATACACAGTAGTATCTTAAGATATATTTTATTTTTCATATTTTTAAACCACAGATGCTAGAGCCTAGCCTTCCCTTCCATTCTATTAACCAGAAAAAACTATGAATTTACAAAAGATAATTGGAATTTAACTTAAAGGACAATCCGTCACACGCTCAAAGCCATTAGGAGTTCAATTTTTGTTTTCTGTATCATCAAAAGCAAAATTAATTTTCAGGGAAGCTTTTGGATGGCCAGAGGAAATAAACGCAAGAATTCTGACACTTTGTTTAGCTGCTTCGGAGAAAATACAACACTGAATATCTAAGCTATTGATTACAACAGCAGATCTCAAGAGAAGTCCACTGTAGAACTACCTTCCTTCCAATGCCTTCTGATTCCTACTTTCCAAGTATTTTACAGCTTCAGTAAATTAACAACCTTAATTTGTAAGGTTTACTATGTTTCAGTGAAACTCTGCATTACACAGCAACAAAACATGAGGTTTTTTTAAATATATATATATACATTTATATGCCAACATTCCTGTTCTACACAAGATAAATGCTGAAAAAGTATTAGTTACTCCATAAGGAATTTACATTACTGAATAAAGTTAGTCAGTTGAGAACAAGCCTGTTACTATCTCACAAATACATGCTAGGAATAATTTTTTTTTTCTGTCCAATAAAGTAACAGATGTATGTTAATACAAATACGGCAACAGGTGAAATATTACCTAGGACTTCAGGAGGCTCTGATTGCAGCCCTTCTGGTTGCTGGCCCTGGAGCACATTAAGTAGGGCCTGCAGGCTCCTGAGACACAAGGATGGATGAGAAAATCTTGTCTCCTTTATCAGTTCAAAGACTTCACATAATCCAACTTCGATGATCTAAAGAAGCACAGATAGTTCAGATTATCTGTTAATATAATATTTGTGGATCTTCACCAATAAAGGTATATCCCAATGTTCACAGAAGACAGCCAAATAACAAAAATATAATCAGAATACAATGGTAATTCAAAAGATAATAAAAATCAAGAACACACCTATACAACTGTCCTCGCAAATATGACACAGAAGTAATGTCTACTATATATGAAAGAGCATATCTAAGCAGATTAAGTTCTCTGAAAAAAAATCAGAAAACTTAAAATTCTTTGGACAATGCAAGACAAACTGTGCCTCTGAGACCTTCTAATTTCTATCAAGTTCACAGTTTGTCAGACCTCCTTCTCCTTGCTCATTAATGCAAGCCAGCAAGCTAGAGTTGGCTTGCAACCTGACTTCCCACCCTAAGTAATGATACTTTTGCTGGCTGCTATTGGCAGCACTAGTATTTTCCCCTTCAAAGACTCTGAAATTGTTTTTGTGACAACATAAAAAATCAGGATGGTGTGTCACAAATACATCTGTAGAAATGCTGCTACAGCCACTCCTGACTTTCCCTTTTAGAATTCCTGAATATTCTGAGATTACAATGATGCTTCTCTCCACTGACTGTTCCCTTTCACTTCCTTCTCAAACTCTTTATGAAATAACGATGAGGATGAAAGAAAAGTGAGCAGGGTTAACTCACTACAAGTAAGCAACCATACCTTCAGAAGTTCACTAGGTGTTTGTCAAGAGCAAAGCCCTAATGTTTAGCATGTTTACCATAGATTCAGCCCTGAGTAAAATCTAAGGGCAAAGACTGAGATGTGAAAATAAATAAAATTGTTAACGGAACTGCCATGCATGCTTAACACAGATCTATTCTGACAGTCAGTTGTAAGTTTTACTGGATGTCTTGTAGCTGCCTTTGCTGGTGTTCCATTTATTTCAATTCCTGTCTTTCAGAAGTTATTTTACCACCTGTTTGATTTTTGGAGAAAGAATAGAAACATAATCAAATTAAGTCTTCGAAGTGCAACAGCAGCTTTCCTGGAAATTACTCTTTACATGTCTTATCGTCAGTGGAGTGGGGGAAAACGCATAGAATCTACTGGGGAAAAAAAAAAAACAAACTGTCAACAAAATAATGGCACAGATGGTTTTTCCAGGATCCAAAACTCAGCATCATCTGGCAGGCTAAAGAATAAAATACACTGCAGTACATTTTTAGAAACTCCTTCTTTTCAGTGACAGCATCTTTAAGAGAAACTGAGATGTTTAATGTATTCTTCTCAGTCTTCAGGCAGAAGACCTCACCTAACAGCTGACAGAAGCAACTGGAGAAAGCATAGAACCTAACATAGCAGAGAAAATAAATTTGGTGAACTTCCAGTAAAGCAGGAATCAACAATGGATAGCTCTGATGGGATTTTGTCTGATCTGCATGGGTTTGGGGTTGGTTTACTTAGTATCTGAGAGCAACAGATAGGGTCAGCTTCTTAAAACAGGTGTCATCACCTTAATATATATCTATTTATCTATCACCTAAAATATATATTCACCTTAATTTACATATATGTATATTATACATACATGTGTGTAAAATTTATGTATCTATCTACCAAATCCTCCAAACTCTGCACAAACTCTGAAGGACAGAATAATCAAGCAGTTCTTTTCAGGACGTCTTAAGCTTGTTCTTGCTGCTCTCTGAAGGGTCTCTGGGCTGAAACGAGCACAGCTGCAGTCTCAGCCTCTGTGTCACAGCCTGCCAGTCCTTACTAATGCTCTCCATGCAGCCATCCTCTCATTCCCCTTGCAACATCTTTGAGACTTCAGATCAAAAGCATAAGTCCCCCTTATGAAGGGTACACAAAATTCTAGCCTGGATGCAGACATAATAAGCCATAATCAATTGCTCAGTAAAAACCTCACTTCTTGAAGAAGTCTTAACTACACTATTGTTTTAATTCTTTTGTTTTCCCTCTCTCCTAACTGCCTAGCACTTAGATTTCTATGTTTATTTAATACTCTGCATTAAATATTATATACATCAAAAATAAACTTTATACTTGTAATACATTGCCCTAATGAATTTTAAGAGACTTCAAGTCAGTTTTTAAAAGTAGTAATTATTTTTATTTTTCATTTCAACTTGAAAATTTTCATTTTTGCCTAAGCTTATCAACTAAACAGCAAATGCATGCCACTGATGGAACAAAGAATATTTAAGTCAGTTAATTCTACCTTAGTCACCTTAATCCCACATTTGTTCTTTTTAGTCCAGTGCTTTTGTGGATCACCCATAATCCAGTGTTAACTTCAATATGGGGAAGGAAGACACCTCTTTTTAACTCAAACACTTACAAATCGAATCAGTAGAACTGAATCTACCCTATTTCAAGTAGAGAGAATTCCCCATCATTAATTAAGGTACTAAGTCATGCAAAGGCAAATATTTCTTGCAAATCCAAAAATTTACAGCTATCAAAGCAAGTTACTAAACTGTCCAAACACACCAAAATACAAACTCTATTGTGCTAATATCTGAAGACCAGGAAACTGTGTCTCTATGTCTAACTATTATTAAAAACAATTGTCTTGATGATCCTATTACAGAAATTGCATAGGATGACTTTTAATTCTAAAATATATTCTGATTAAAACCTGACTTTCTCAAGATTAAAAAAAAAAAAAAAGATACTTCGATCTAACACCTTAAAGCAATCTAAGCTACATAAAAAAATAGAATGTGTTAAACTTATTCTCAACTAAAAGAAGAATTTTCATGAACAAAAAACCCCAAACTAAGGGGGAGGGGACTAACTTCACCAGTTTCACTCTGGAGAATCTAGAAAACCACAAATCCTAGCTACACTTTTTTTTTAAATCTGACTTTTGCCTCACTGTCAAACTCAAAATGTGTCAGTATTCTTCTTAATAAGCTAACAATTACTTTCAGAAACTGGTCTAGTAAATGCTGTAAACCGTATGAACTGAGTAACTTTATATTTATCAAACTAAGCCCTACCCAATACTGTTCAAAGACACTCACCTATATTCAGGATACAAAGACATTTACACAGTTAGCATCTACTACCTGTGAGACAGGTCCAAGTGGATGCCTTGTTCAAATGCATGGATGTAAGTGAAATTAATAATAAAAAGTATCTTACCTCAGAGTGCTCTAAACAGCTCAATACTAGCTAGATAGATGCTTGGTACAACCTCAGAATTTTTAATAACTAAGCCAGCGTTCAATCAGTAAAAATTCTTGAATTTTGATATTTTGTAGATTCTTCGCTCAAAATGAATAGTTTGAAAGTGTACTGATTTTCATCAATTTTCTATTCTCTGTATTAAATACAATAAAATCTCAGTGATTTCCTGTTTTGAAAAGAGTTTCCTACCTACAGCTTCCCTACCATTTTTTCTAAGCCACTCTCTTTTAAAAATTGCACCACTTTTCCAAGTCTTTTTTTTTAGAGAGTCTCCAATGTCTTTAACAATATCCATGTTTTAGCTTCCACATGCAAGTGTTCTGTCCATATCACTGACAAAACTCATCCTTCTTGGAACCTATTTGATTTCAAAGTATCTCTAAAAATCCATTCCTTTCTTTATAAATGCTAATAGCTACATTGTCTTTTACTTAAGATTTCAAATGACACATCTACAAGCACTTGCTGATTCATTTAATATAATCCACAAGGAGACAGATGCAGTTCATAAACAATGTTAACTTTATATCTAATGACTGCACATTATTTTGCTACTATCAACTGTGAAATTTCAGTTATCAAGTTGCAGATAAAACTAAACTCAATCATCTATAAAATTGTAATTTTCAAACTAACTAGAACATTCTACATAATCACTGTGTTGGTGTATCTTTCTAGCAGAAATTAGAACTATGAAAAATATGCTACTTTCTCTGGGAAACTTAGCAGCCGAAACCCAGCTGCAACACTATCGTGTGGGAAATTATATCTCTACTAGCCTTGTTTGATTAACTCTAACCAAAACATTCACCACATGGGATCTAACCCCTTTTATCCAATTATAGTGCTTTAAGAGATGTGTGCTGTCTGTGTAACAGAGTCACTATCCAATCACCATGCAGCTAGTCGGGTGAACAAGAGTCTATAAATTGGGATGTATTGTAAACAATAAACGGGTCTCGCTACACACCATATTGGCATATGCACGATTTGTCCCGGCTTCCAGCTCGCGGGCCCACCATAAAAGAATATAGCACGAATAGCTACACACTGCTACAAACTTTTTAATTCAGTATTTGTATTGTTTTTTAGAGCAAATACAAACATTCTGAATATGCTTTTTAGACTCAGAAGAATAACAAAAGAAAGTGAGATTCATAGCATTAATAAGCTAGCAATGAATAAAACTGAATGCACAGAAGTTCTAGTACAAAACAAGTGAATCTGAAAATGTAGAAAAGAAAATAATCAGTAACTCCTATACAGATTATTTCTGACTTTCCACCATTAATGCTACTATAAGCACAGAAGCAGCAAACAGTAAAAAAACCTACTGTAACTGTTGAACTACAGTGTCCAAAATCTTAATGTGCATTACCATACAGTTACGAGTGCCAGGAGGCACAAAAGCCAAAAAAGGGAAAAATTAAAAAATTAAGGTAGCAAGAATAATTGACAGTTACTGCAATTACACATATGCCTGGCAAATAATCTTAGAAAACACTCTACCAGCTGAATTCTAATAGCAGAAAGATTTACTCTTTTTTGAGGGATAAAGCAAGAGAAAGCACTCTTTATCACTACCAGCTAGTCTCTGACAGAGGTAAGAGCAGCCTTATTTGAATTTTGTGTAGGCTTTTGAGGCTGGAGGTTATTTCCAAGTAACAGTACTTATAAAGGAGTGCAAGTCGAAAGTTTACCTGACATTTAACTGACTTTAAAATTAATTATTGGGCAGGTACATAGATTTTCCTAATTCATCAAAATGAGACTGTTCTCGACAAGGTGGACTACAAATAAAACTACTACTATTTTATGAGCAGCTGGCTTATAATGCTGTTCTTCATTCCTGACAACGAACATACCAACTTTAGATCATATACACAGCAAATTTTAAACAGTACTTACCTTTGGAAGTTTAATAGGTGGTTCTTTGGCTTCCTCCTCTTCATCACTGTCTGAATCCCCGCTCTGTACACTGTTCTTTGAAGCCAAAGATACAGACGCTTCCTTTTTTTGCCACTCCAATACACAATGGCGAACATTGCAGTAAACATTAAAAGCTGAGGGGTTGCTATGTAGTCTGATATCTGGTATGGTTATTGTACTCTCTAGGTTTTCAGTCTGAAAAATGAGATTAGTTTTAAGTTTATTAGAAGTTTCAAGCTTTGCTAAATACAAGTAAATCTCAGTCTCAATAATGTTGGCCAACCAAATAATTCTCAAACTAGAGACTGCACTTTTCTGTTGAAGTGCCAATTATATTTCAGGCAGGGAAGAAAGAAGGAAGAAACTTCAATATATTCCAGCTGGCTTTAGTCTCTACCTCTCATAACGTGATGAGGACACTGGGACAAGAAATGAAAGCAGCTCAGGCTACAGAATAGTCCAAACCTATGCCACAGTCAAAAGACTAGCAGAATTCAGGGTATCCTTATCCTGCCACTACCCTTCCCCACCACCTCCTTGGTATCTACTAGCAGTATATTCATGTCAGCCACCTGCCAAGACACAGAACAGCCTTCATGAGGCTGTCATTAGACCTGAAAAAATATTAAGAAAAAACAGTTTTTGAAAAAACACCTTTTAAATTCTGCCCCATACTTTCCCCTTTTTGCCACAGTAAGATGGGATAGAAGGAATGATAGACTTAAAGAAACAAAACCCTTCAAAGAAAAAAAAAAGTCCCCAGGCAGGTTTATACTTTCTGTTCAGTTACGTACTACCAAAAAGTCTAGGCTGGTCTGAGCACAGGCTATAAAAAACTGGACCTCAAGGCATATGGGAAGAAGCAATTCCCTATAATACCTCAGTGTAAACAGAGGGCAAAGAGACTACATAAGAGAAGGCCTAGATAAAGAGTGCAGAACAAACGTACTTGAACATGCAAGGTAAAATTTGGAGGAATATTAAGACCCAAGTCAGGGTCATGACTAACTCGACAAAGTTCTTTTGTTTCTTGTATTCTTCAGAGGCATTGAGGGTGGGGGCTTTTTGTCTTTTTCTTCCTTTTTAATTAGGGGGGATAGATTTTGTGCATGAGCACGTTCATTTGGCAGGAGAATACAGAGTGAATTATATCACCACGATTTGCAACAGATCAAAGTGGAAATGCTCATGTATCTGTGAGAGCAGTGGTGGGAAAGAGGACTTTAAACTAGCAGA
The DNA here is from genome assembly GCF_000710305.1 of Buceros rhinoceros silvestris. Classification (NCBI taxonomy): domain Eukaryota; kingdom Metazoa; phylum Chordata; class Aves; order Bucerotiformes; family Bucerotidae; genus Buceros; species Buceros rhinoceros. Next base: position 18,924 of record NW_010428763.1, on the reverse strand, counting down.
GAAGAAGAGAAAAGAAGTCTGAGAACCAGTGAACCAGATAATGTTTTAATGGCATGATTTATTTTTCTACAATGATAGCCACAGCTTTGTATATTAAAACACAATAATAGTTTTCAACACATTATTATCCGAAGTTAATTTTTGTTATTACCAGAAATAACACGGGCTAAAATAGAACATTTAACACCATGTTACAAAACTTAAAAAAAATCAGAATAACCTCAAAATATTTCATAGATTACATATTCCCTTTTGACCAATAGTATTATTCCAACTGTACTGGTACATACTTGCATATCCTTCCTTCCCATTATGATTACAAAAGTATTGCAAGATAAAACATTAAGAAGCAATGGTTTACTCTTGAGCCTATTTTACCCAACACGGACGGGGTGTTAATTTTTCTTACCCATGTCAGTGTTATCAGTAAGCATAAAAAGACAGTAAAAAAAAAAAAAGCTGGAAAAATTTTGCTACATATATACTGACAGTTTGGGGTGGTTTTTGGTTTTGGGGTTGGTTGGTTTTTTAGGGATTGAATGACAACAAAAGTTTGTCCAACATGAATATCTTTGAAATAATAAAGCTGCTGTTAAAGCCCACAATATTAATCAGTGCAAAAACTCAAGATACACCCTCATGTCATTCAAGTATCAAATTGCATCAAAACAGATTTGGATTGATACCAATGACAATGAGCTACTACACATTTCAAAATGTATCTGGCACCAGAAAACTAAACAGTTATAACATATGACTCTTCTGTATGTCATATATCCATACACATACCCCAAGAGTTTTTGCAGCTGCTGTTAAGGCAAACACACAGTATCAGCTTTCAGCTTGGAAGTTAACTCAGTTGAACAGCACAGGTTAAAAAAAATATTTAGTAAGTTTACTATGCATTTCCTACTTTACTTAGAGTTACAGGAAAAGAAAAATATCTGGATCCTCTGAAATATCTCTATCTGAAGTTCACTTATATAATTAGTATCATGTATTGTAATTGTAACTTCTGTGAAGACCTTCCATTCCAGTTCTTTCTGGTCAGGAGTTCTGTAGCTCATGTAGCCTCTTTTGAAATAACGTTGGCCAAATTGTTTAACCAGCACAGATAATTTTAGACATTACAGTGCTAGATAAAACATCCATGTATGTTTTCTTGCCTATTAATAATAAGCTGACTAATTTTCAGAAATAAACTCCTTCCTTATTCTCAATACTTTACAACTATTAAGAAGTCCCTTACTTAATGCTTTAGCTTTTAAACAGTAAGCAGTTTAACAATTCTACTTTTCTGTGTTCAGTGTCTTACTCTTCTACAACAGTGCACAAACTCGTTATATACAATAATCTCCTACCCAGATGTCAGTACAACACAACATGCTCCAGAAAACCCTGCTCTATCAGAACTGCACAGCACTAGAATCCACGACTCAGAACTAGAGTTCAATTCCTAGCTGTGATGTTAACACACTGTTTACACTTCTTAGTTCATGCCTCTACCTTCACAACACCTTATCTGTGAGAACTGTAATTTCTTTCAAATTAGAAGTATCTTACACTCCATTCTGTTACACACTTGACAAATATAGTAGTAATCCTAACAACATTCCTCAAAAATAATTTTGGAATTCACTACCTGGTTTTGTCAGCTTAAAAATACTGGCCTTATGACTGTACTAAATAAAACTCTTTCTGAACAATAAGTTGTTGGGTTGTAAAAACAGGTTAAAACAAGGATAGTTATGACTTTCATCATTTACTGTCTTTGATTTGAGAGGAAAAAAACCTCAACTGAATTAAATGTATAAGCATACAAATGCTTAGCATGTCTCAAGGCCAAAGAAAGGTGCTGAACGTCAAGACATTTTTTTCTGGTTCGTGAGCAGGAAAAGGAACTTCCCATTACTACATGGTTCGCTCGCTCTCTCCCACCACAAACTTCACCATAAGGTAAAAACCACTGATTTATTCATGATCCATTTCGTCAAATCTGAGGGGTTTTAACTGTAATATTTATAGTTTCCAGGTCTTCAAAACAAACATCTCTTCAAAATTGGAGGTAAATGAGTATGTTATATCAACATCACTTTTAGATTTCTTTCACAAAAGGCAGAGATGGGGCTGATTAAAAAAAACTTAGCAGCCCTCTGTGCAAATGCTCATTCAGTGAGCAGCTTTTTTTTTTTTTTCTTCTTTCTTTTCTTCAACAGTGGTAGTAGACAGCATTCAAAATGGACGTAAGAAGTTCCTTCTACATGAGGCAAGTCTTTTCCTTTCCAGATTACAGATTCCTAGCTTCACTGAGTTCAGATGCACTAATCAAGTTCGGAAACTGGGACTTAAGTTCAGCCCATCATCAACTAGAAGTTTCCTTTTCTGCAGCTAATGAAAGCCATGGCATTGGGTTGCTCTTCTACACAGCCATACAAACTTTCCCTGATACTATGAGATTCATGCTACCACCTATACAATCTTGCTACTGGCTCACAGATTTTGAGGTAGAACAGATGACTATGAAAATCAGAGTCCTGTGTAAAGAATCCCATTTAGTAATTCTTCCATCAAACTAATGAAGTCTGTTTTAAGTTATAACAATTCTCTTAATGATACTGCATTTCACGTTGACACAAAATACTTCTACATTGCAAAGGAAAACAGTGGAACATTGAGCCGAAATATTAATCAACTTCTCAGAACTCAGTGAAGTAATTTACTAATTTTGCACAGATCTAGGATTATTAATAATACAAACTAGGCTGCTCTTGAGCTGTGGGATACATTATTCCAGGAAAAAAACCCCCACCCTAATACCTTGTGTTCTTAGTGTTAAGTGTATTGAGATCCACAGATGTATAAAATATCTTTTTGTGACACTGTGGATAAAGTGAAGAGCAAAAATAATTTTTTCTGCACCTCTAAATGTCCTTTTCTTAATGGCTACTGGAATATTTCAATCCAAAGCACTCACTAAGTGTAAGAATGATGAGAAGCCCAGCTTCTAAGATGTCTAAGTAGAATATGAGATAATAGGCTTTACATTTTCTCCCCCAAAGCAGTTGGTTTCTCGGAATATGAAATTGCTATCACTTTCAAAAAGAAAAGTTTAAGATTGGAAAACAATTACTCTTTTTGATTTAGTGGTTTTCATACAAGCTGTAAGGAAGTGGGAGATTCTTAAATCTTTATCTTTGTTGTTTATTTGCTATCATCATAAATTGAAAATGCACCTTAAGATACATAATGAAACATCATAAAACTTAACCAACACCCAGTATTTATCACATCTTCTCTTGAGTGCTAGACAGAACATCTAAAATTAAATTTTGATGAAAAGGAAGAGCAATTTTTAAACATGATGTCATTCTTACAAAATGTATGCTATTAAGCCTGAAAAAGGAGATTCTCAACTGCAACCATACCAGGGCAGGTAACAGTGATGAAATGTAATTTCAATGGTCAGAAGGACCAAAGCATCTTTTTCAGGGGAATAGATAATCTGCAAAGGCAATAAACGGAATTAAATCCTTCAAAAATGTTTTCTGTATTTCAGGTAGGCAAGACAGAAGCAGATGTTGTTCTCCAAACGTTTAAGATAAAATTAGAAAAGCCTTTCTCTTGAAATTTTAAATGATGCTGAAGAAAGAAGAATTCAATCCTGAATTACCGAATACTGAACTCAAATTGTGAGCCTGCAACGCCAATGTAAGAATCGTGAACATAGTTTTAATATATGGAGGTAAAACTTTATTTCTTGTGCATTACTTTTTTTCTAAAAGGTAAGTGGCTATCTTACAAGAGACAGAATGAAGTGCACATGCCCATACTCTGATGGTGCGACTTGACCTTGTAAACATATAGCCCTTGCTAAATGGAAGGATGCATTATGAAGGAGAGCTTAAGTAGCACAGGTTTGGTTCACAACATAGAGCAACCAGACTCATGAGGGCTCTTCTCAGCCTTCTGCAATGTTCCAGTCACTGGAGGAAAGATGCAGAGAAAACAAAACTCTCTGGTCTCCTTTACACTTGTCTCACACCTAAATAAATTGTTTTCCCAAAAGATGAAATTCATACATGGCTTATTTTCCGACCAATTTATTTCTTCCCTCTTGAATCAGATGACTACAATAATGGTTTATTCACACATGTGATGAAAATAGACTATAACCTAGGAGAGGAAAGTTAATCTGTTGTTAAAGATAGGTAAGGCTATAATAACCATCTGATCTAACCTCTGCATAACAGAGAGCATGGAACCTCACCAAATTCTTGGAACAGTTCAAACATCTCTTAGAAAGGGATGCCCTCTTGAGGCTGAAACAGCAAATAAGCCATTGAAAACATGGCCAAATTATTTGAGAAGCTACGTGTGTTTTTAATGAGACAACTACTTATTCTGGTTGATCCAACCTTATACATCTAATCACTAGCTTACAATAGATTTGTCTACTACATGAATGGGGTTTTTTCCTTCCATTTAGATAAAGCTAAAAAAGCCATAGTTTACAACTTCTGCATAAACTAAACAGGTGGATGGTAATCATTGGAGGTACATTCATTCTCTGTCTCTGGCAGACTCCAATTTTACAGTATTCTCCACATAACATTAGGAGAATGGAAGGATATGAACTCTTGTCTTTCTACCCAGTCTCTCAGCTAAGTGTCCTAAGCAGCACTTTTCTGTTAACAGTAAAGTGGGAAAACTCCAGGGGGTGAAGAGGGGGGTGGAGGAAGAGCAGCAACCCTCCAAGGGTTAAGATAAGCTACAGTTTTTCAGCGATAATTGTTGCCAAAAAAAAGGGGGTGGGGTGGGTAGAGGCAGGAATCCAAGGTGCTACAACCATGTCTAATCATCACCTATTTGTTTTCCATGTAAAATCACTCTATTCAGCACTGAATTTCTAAAGCCAAAACACACTGCACACACACATAAAACTTTTGTACCTCTGTTTAAAAAAATAGATCGTAAACCACAAACCCAAAACTTAACAGCAGTTCAAATACAAGTGATCACAACATGACCCCAGTTCAGAAACAGAATAAGGCACAAAGTACTAGGCTGCATTAAACAATAATTAGTGTTTTATACTTAAAATGTTAGAACATTTAATGCTTAAACAGCGGAAATAATTTTCTTCCAGTTGCTCAACAATGGCTTTTTTTTTTTATGTTCTCTCCTCTTCAATTACTCAATCCCCATTTTCAGTAAGTGCATGGTATAAATGCAGGAACAAAGTTTTTGGTTCCATCAGCTTATTCTTAATTTAAGGACCCCCCTGCCTCTGCCAAGTGTATTAAGAGAAAGCTCTCATCTCTGTTCAGACTACAAGACCCTGGTTCTTAAAAAATAAACTGATGCACACAAGCTCTCCTGCTCAGAACATCCAGCAGTAATGGACTTTCCAATCACCCCTATTATATGGCTTCAACTGGAAACTCACATTTTCCTTACAATACACACATCTGTTTTCAGATGTTCCAGTGCAAAAATTATCATTGTGCTTATTCTGCACTGGTAAGCGTGGGGAGGCACTGAAAAGTATATGAAAAAAATCAACAAAAAAACCCAAAACACAACAAACAAGGCAACAACCAAAAACCAAACAAAAAACCCCAAACCACCTGACTTTGTCAGTAAACAAAGTTTGATAACCTAAATAAATGAAGCTGATTTTATCTTTCCCTTTTCAGCTACGTTTTCAGGAAATACACAATTTCCTGGTATCATGCAGGAATAATCTGTATCTCAGTGACTTGGAACAAACGCTAATGCTCTGCTGGTCAACCCTGGCCTGCCTCAAAGACTGTCTAGAATTAAGGCAGAAGTAAAAAACTCATTATGCCTTTCAAAGACAGATAAATCTCAATGCTTCAAGTAGAAGCTGTTTTAATTTCAAGAATAACCTTGGAAACAACCCTCCACAAGCATGAGGTGCAGAAACGATCAGTTAGTGCAAGATTTGTAACTACTGAAAAAACAGTAGTTAATGTGCTCGTGTTGTCTTGGCCTTTCAGACAGGATCCTATCAATCCATTTATCCAATGAAATAAAGCCAAGAAGCACATTTGACTGTCAAGCTTGTGAAGAACAGCAGTTCTGGATTTAGCTTCCTACTTGGCAGTTCAACTAGGGCACCGCTGTCCAGAGAGACAATGTTCCCTTTATATAGTAACCATGATCAAAGCTGAAGAGTTATTGTATTTTAAAAGCACACTCCTGTCACCAGACAGAACACACAAAGATTAACTATATGCTGCAAAATTTCTACGAATTTCTGACTTGGTTTTCTGTGTTGACAGTGGGTTTGATAAAATAGCGAAGGGAACAGGGCTAAAACTTCTAAAATAGTGGCTACAGAAGAAAGGCATTCAGTTTGGACCAGAAATATTCCACTGTACAGTGTTGAGAACAGACGTGAAGATAAGCCCCTCTATACACAGTCTGGAGCTGTGCTACTTAAGATAAGCACAACAATCTGGTAAGTATCCAAAAGGTCAATACCAAATTAAGAGATACAGGGCTTGCTTCACCCTCCCAAAGTCAGCTGTCTTGAGATAGAGTAACTATGTGAGGTTTGGCAAATTGGGATAAGATGGCAAATTTGATCTACAGTGCATTTGTATTATAAGGCCATTTAACTAACTAGAAAGTGTTTTCACTGCATATTTCAGTGCTTCTGTCCGTCAGAACCATTCTAGAAATGGGCTACTTTCACTTCACTGACTACAATGGGAACCTAAGAAGAAGCCTCTGTGCCTGCAGTGAGCCTTCATGAAAATCCCTCCAAGACTAGCTTAAACAGGGAAGTCATAGCTGTCTAATAGGGA
>NW_010428763.1:0-11989 GCF_000710305.1 Buceros rhinoceros silvestris | reverse complement strand
ATGCTGCACAGCAGTATCGTAAAACCCTGTTGCTTCTGCCTAGTTTTCTTCTCTGCAACAAGGAAACATTTTTATGAAGTTCACTGTACTGCTTCCACACATTTAAAGTGATGGAGACAGTGGTTACACTGGGAGAAAATATTAATAAAAACCGGTAAGTATCACCTATTCCACTATGGAGGAATTTTCGGAGGTAACTTGGGATTCCTTAGATATTGAATGCTCCCTTTTTTCTTTAGGCAATATGGACAGAACTCTTTGCAACCATAGTCTCTAACTGTTGGCTAGACATGGATCTCTTGAAATTTAAGCCCAATGTTTATCTACATTTACAGTTTAGGAACTGGAGAACCAAAAACGTTACTCATATTCTATCATGCTGAACATTAGTAGCAAACACCTGAATATGGTTAACATTAGAACCAGTCACATAGAATGCAGAAAACAGACAAACAATACTGGCCTATTATTGCCATTTCTAAACACATAAATGGTTAGTTACATTTATTTTTTCTTATATTTCTCTCAATTTAATTTCATTTCATTTGAGTCAACTGTCAAGTTAGTTACAAACTCACCTTGTTGCGTGTTTTTACTTTCAATTTAGTCTTCTGTTTCCTTTTCAATTTTTTCTTGCTAAAAAGTTTCTTATTTCTGAAACAGAAAAGAAAAGCCATAAGAACAGAAGAATTAAAATCCTTTCCATATCCCATGGCAAACAGCAGCACCAGCAGAGTAAAAAGTGTCAGAAATCCTCTAAAATTTTTTCTCTCGAGCAAAGGCAACCAACACAGGCAGAATTTCAGAGTATCAATCAGAATATGAACACTTAAAATGACGCTTTCTTAATGCTCTACTGAATTAAGGGCATTTAATCTCACCAATTTACGCAGAATATATGCTAGGAAGGACAAAAAAATCCCTACATTTTGTACTGTTTTACCCTACTGTTTCTATTACGAATCCATTAGTGCTGCACCAATGCTAGAAGCAAGAATTACTGATGATTCATTCTCAGTAATATAACCTGTTAGTACAGAACACGTTTTGTGAAGTCTTTACTAGATAAAGATTCAAGCCTTCCAAGACAAAAAGGAAGCTTTAAAAATGTATTATTTGGCAGAAAACGCAGCTGCAAGAAACTGCAATTTTTTAATGTTGGATTTTTTAATTTTAGTCTAGACTTTTCCCACCCTCAGCTTACAGACTTTTCATTCCTATCCCTTTATGTCACAGCTTTAGCCTACACACACGCCTCTAATCCTCTTCTACCCACACCTCATTTCTATCACATACATCTTCTCCTTCATTTTACTACCCAGTTGAAAAAGAAAAAAGACAACACAGGGGGGAAAAAAAAAGACATCATACACAGATACAATTGTTCTGTCACCATCACCACGCAGATTAGCCTCTTTGAGATGTGTGCTTTTTACCCTATTCTACATTTCTCTGGTCTGTTCAGATTACAAGCCCTCTGTAAAAAAAAAAAAAAAAGGTGGATGTTATCTGTGCAACACACATCGCGTCCTATACAGGAATTTAAGCAACAGCTACAAAAATTTCCGTATGCCACTTCAACATTACTCAAAGAGTTTACAGTTCAGATTAGTTAGAAAAATAAAACTGTGAAACCTGAAAATCGCAGGCAGTAAGGATTTGCACTTTCAGTTAACAAACTGAGAAGAGATTAAGAATATGGAAAATCTTAGTATTTTATTCAGACAACTTTGTTCTAAATCAAAATTTTGAAGAACTAAAAACATGTTGTTTCTACTCTCTCCTGGACAGCATTCAGACTACAAGAGCATACAAGCCTCTTGGTCCAGCAGTCAAAACCTGGAAACTGAAGTTTGACCAATAATCATTGGTCAGAAAACAAGCTCAAACAAAGAACCCCTGCAGAGTATTCCAAGAAAACTGCCTGCCTGAAGTTTCATCACCTTTCCCATATTTACCTATTAACAGAAAGGGAAGTCCATTCCTCATCAAGTCACTTTCTGCAGAAACAAATCAGCGCACCACTTTTCTTGTAAGGAACCACCACCATTATCCCAGAGTTAAGAGAGGCGATTCAGTGAGGGTGAACCCCAACCTCCCTAGAAAATTAAAGCTTATAAAGAGAACCTAGATGACCTCCTAAGGTTCCTTCGACTGTAAAGTTTTAATATATAACAGTACACAACCTATTTAAGAAGCAGGGGAAAGAAATTTCATACAACCTTTAACGTCCAAATTTATTTACTCAAACTCCATAGTCTCACTGTTTAGTTATTACATTAGACAAGTTTTTCTTCCTTATTAGAGTTTAATGAAGTTAATTTTTATTCTGCTGCCAAACATGAAGAACAGTGCAGTCCCTCCCATTCTGTAGCCACTCAATCTTCTTCGAGACCAAATAAACTTTTAAGAAACTTTCACCGTAACTTCAAGAATAAAAGTCCTGATTTATTTTGGACTACTTTTGGGCTATCCCATTCCATACCACAAGCAAACCACATTGTCCCAAATTGAAAACTGTACTTATTATTTGCTGTTGAGAAGAGGAAGAAGAATTGTCTCCTGTGCCTCCAAGGTCACGCTTTTAACTCTGTTCCAGGTACTATTTGACAGCTCCACAGCAATATGGTATGGCAGACCTATGTAACCCAGAAAAACTTCAAAATATTTTCCTGCAAAATTCCAAACTGAGCTTCCAATATTCTTTATCAAGTTGTGCTGTTCATTATACTTTTTAAACACAGCACAATTTGCACTTAGAGACAACTTGATAAAAAAAAAAAACCAAGAAAAAAGCAATGCTTAAGAAAAGGACACTAACTCGAGTTGCCAAGACATTTCAAATTTAATCTTGCCTGCCAAAATCCTTGCAAACACTCCAAATTTGTTATAGTCTGCAGACATTAGAAGCACTTTTTCATCTTGTAAAATATTTCACAGGACCAGTCCCTGTGTTTTTCTATCTATTTCTCTGTGAGTATGCACACATCTAGAAACACTCATTCCCTGCTAAGATTTGGCTCATTTTCAAAGTACAAAACCCTCATCATTTTGCAGGCTACCTTCATTTGTCAATGATACCTAGATAATGTTTTCTTCAATTAATGAGCAGGGAAGATCAGCAATTGGTTTACTTCCTCTTTCAGATTCCAAGTGGTGGGGTTATGATCTCTCTCATTCACACACCAACCGTTAAAAGATTCTGCAAGCACAAACTTTTCCAAGTCGCTCCACTGTAGCAGTCATTACCTTCAGCAAGTTTTAGGCTTGAACAATTTTTTACATGGAAATGACTTGGGTATGCCATGTTGAGAATCCACGCTTATTCCCCTCTTTTTTCTTAAAACAAAACCTCAAGGATACTAATTATCCTGACATTTTTGTTGGAAAGTATACTTTACTCCCGTATCCAAACAAAACCTCAGAACTAGTAAGTGATTAAGGAATGAAAAAGCAAACCCCTAAGCAACACTAGTTTTATGAACAGTTATGAGCACCCTAACATTACTACGCATAATACAAATATGTTTATAATGTATCTTCATGTAACACATAAAGATATACATGATTGCCCACAGTTCTACTGTTATATACCATTATTCCAAGAGGTTTTGTATTCGGGTAGCAAGGGTAAAATACAGGCAGGTATATTCATGAAAAACAACGCTAAGCATGTTATGAGTAATTTCCTGTTGGAAACCGCATGTGTAATTATAGGCCTGAGTCTACTGCCTGAAGATTAACAAGAACTGATACGGCTTGGTTAGATTTTGTAGCTAAATTATTAATTATGGTTTTGGTTAACAATTGTAAATTGCTGTCAGCTGTCATTTGTAAAGGTCCTGTAACTTTATGCTGACAATTTCCTTCCAGTGGCAGAAAGCCTTTAGCTTTTAACTCAGCTGTTGATACCATATAGTTCACAAAAACCAACACTGATTATGATGGAATGCTTTGGGTTGGAAGTGACCTGTAAAGGTCATCTAGTCCACACCCCCTGCAGTGAGCAGGGATATCTTCAACTAGATCAGGTTGCCCAGAGCCCTGCCCAGCCTGACCTTGAGTGTTTCCAGGTATGGGACACCTACCACCTCTCTGAGCAACCTGCTCTAGTGTTTCATCAAATCTTAGGCAGGGTTTCTGTAAACTGCTTCAAGCCATTGTGACATTTGAGACTAAGCTAGCAGTTTAGAATTGGACCACAAAGGAAGTGTAAGTCAAATGAGCACAGAACATAAAGATACCTTGACATGAAAACACTTGTAGCAAATGGACCCAGAGAAAGAATTACAGTCTTCACAGAAAAATCTGTTGAGAATAAAAGCAAAGACCTAAAACATTCAACCCTGGAATAGCAAACAAATGTCTCAAACAAAAAAAAAAGGGGGGGGGGCAGGGAAAGGGAGAGCGTGGACAACAACCAATTGCTGGGCAGTTTAAAATTGGTAAAATAGCTGTTAAATTACATGATTGCATCTTCTACTCAGTTTTGTGTAGTAGAAGGAAGTAAAAGCATGCTTAGTTTAGTTGTTTTCAAACCAGAAGTAGCTACTAATTGCAGTATTTTGTTCATTGTTAGGGAAATACTCTTCAGTTTTATCAACACAATCGTTCTTATGCTGTTCAAAAGAGCTGAGGAAATGCAAAGAGAGCATCTTCCCTCAATAGTCCTAAATTGTAATTCATAAGCTTAAATTTGAGAGGGAAGCTTTATGTGTTGACTGTTCCCAACATTCAGTGTTGCTACTGAATTACACAATATGGGTTAACATTATGTTAACTTGATGTTAATAGTGTCATATCTGCATAAGATCTTCTAGGCTGCATATGACACTAGAGGTGTCACTGATGAGTGAAAAAAAATACTATTCTGTCTCTGCTGCTATGGCAGAAAAGTGTTACTCAACTGCTGTCTGACCTGAAACCTTTGCTTCCATCTGGAATATGTTACCACAGGTCCTAGTAGATAGTACATCAGACCCAGTCATTCTACTGTTAATTAAACCTTTAAGTACACTTTTCAAAACATGAGTGAATTTAGTAAGCCTCATGATAACACATGCTAAAATTTTTAAAGCTTCCAATTGACTTTGACTCGGTATATTTGTCTAAACCTGCTTGCTCTGGTTTGATGGCTAAGCGTCTTCAGGAAGAAATACACTGTTGACAGGAGAGGTCTATCAAAGCCATGCTATGTCCAGACAAATGACCGATACAGCGTATTATTTTGCTTCCAGAGGTGCTTACTCTGCAGAGTTCACTTAAGCATTCAAGGGCTAGCAGAAACACTCTTAAGAGCTCAGTAACACTGAAATGAAACAGTCAGATCTGTGATATCAATTAATCTTTTTGCACTCTCAGTGAATTATTACTGCTGGTAGTCAACTTGGTTGGACAAGAAGCAGCAAGCATCTGCTTCTGAACAGTCCAAAGTGAAATCCCAAGCTGAAATTGCCAAGCAGCCCCCAGCTGCTATTATCACTCATCTAGTCACCATCATATCCCAGCGTCTTTCATCTCAGCATCGAGTTCCTTAAAAAGCTCTAAGTATACTTTACTCATATGCATTGCACTGCCCTTGTGTGACATGTGGACATTGGCTGAAAAACTGATGTTACTTCCACTGTTTCCCTCAGCTGTTCCATACTGATTAACAGTGCAAGATCAGCAATACTTATTTTCATGTGCAGAAATCACATAATAACTAGTGCAGTTGGGCAGCTTTCTTTGTACAGGTATATACCATAATTGCCATAAAGGATCTTCACTTCACAAAACACAGTTCTCAGAGGCTGTCACTACATGATGGAATATCATATTTGCCATAAAGGCAGTGGGACCACAGGAAGACTAACTGGTCCAAAGCCATTAGACATGAGCCACAGCATCCCATCTGATCTACCTTAAGTTCTGCCCAACACACTGTCAGAGGAGTATCTGATCAGCAAAAGTCTATATGCCTTTGTGCTTTTCTTTTTGAAAAAGTGTATCACAACATCTGATTTACAGAATTTTTCAAAAACTTTTCTTTCACCCAATAGCACCACTACTCCTAAGTCACCCCTGGAGAAATGAAGTACTTCAGAGTTATTTACAAAAAGAAAATGAGGAAGAAAAGACTATTTTGAGTAAAACACTGCATCACCATAGAGTGAATGCCCAGAAAATGCCATGACTTCACTACTCTCTTTTAGTTTCTAGGAGGTACAAATTATACTTCAAAGAAAGTAGCAAACATGGTAATTTTCACTTTCTACCATTTAGTTTGATGGTTTTCCTTTACCTTTCCACATACAAACCTTACCAGGACTTCTATCATAGTTGTTGCAGAACATCAACTAGATTGTCCTTGTCCGTTTTGTGATTCAGACAGAATATAGAACAGTTGATGGTGAGCCAGTTGAGAGCTTAAGGCTTAGAATTAGAAGACAGACCAATATGACCAATATTGGTTTGGGTGTCTGCTACACACAGTCTGATCAGGAAGGAGTAGATGAGGCCTACAAGAAACCTCACATCCACAAGCCCTGGTCCTTATGGGGGATGTTAACTATCCCAATACCTGTTGGAAAGGAACACAGAAGGAGCCAAGCAATGCAGGAGGTTTCTGGAGCACATGAATGATCATTTCATAACGCAGATGATCAAGGAGTCGATGAAGGAAGGCACTTTGCTGGACTTGACACTTAAACAGGGAAGAACAGGTCAGGTGCATGAAAGTAGGGGGCATTCATGGATGCAATGACAATGTAAGTGAAATTCAGGAACCTGGAAGAAGGGAACAAGACAAAAGCAGAATCACAACCCTGCACTTCTGAAGATCAGACTTCGGCCTGTTCTGGAACCCCCTTCAAAGAGTCTCATGGAATACAATCCCCTGGAAAGAAAGGGGTGCAGAAGAGCTGGGTGATTTTCAGGGATCACCTCCAAGGTCAAGAAATGTCTGTTCGCACACGCAGGAAGTCAGACAAAAGAGACAGGAGGCATGCATAGAAGAACAAGGAGTTTCTGACAAAGCTCAAGCACACAAGATGTGGTAGCAGGGTCACATCACCCAGGAGAAATACAGAGACACTGTCTGAGCATTCTGGGAAAGGGTTATAAAAGCCAAAGCTCACCTGGAGTTCAGTCTGGCAAGGCACGTAAAGGACAAGGTTGGCTTCTATGGGTACATCAGTAGCAAAACAAAGACTAGGGAAAAATCTGAGCCCAATAATGAATGAGAGCCTGGTCACAAACTACACTGGTCATCTACATGTTTACTAGTAAAACTAGCCTTCAGAAATGCCACATCCCTGAGACCAGAGGGAAAGTTCAAGTAATGATGCCTTACCCTCGGTGAAGAAAGTTCAGGTTAGGTAACATTTAAATAAGTTAACGGGACCTGACAGAATGCATCCACAAGTGCTGAGCGAGGTGGACGATGATACTGCAAGGCCACAATGAATAGCATAGGTTCCTAGGAACTGGAAGAAAACAAATGTCACTCCTGTCTACTAAAAGGGGAAGAGGGAAGATCAGGGGATCCAAATGTACAAAGGACAAGATGGTGATAGTGAATACTCAGCTTGGATTTATTAAAAGAAAATCACACTTGACTAACCTGGTAGCATTCTACCATGAGAAGGCTGCTTAGCATCTGATTGCAGAGCAGTGGATTTTATTTCAACTTCAGTAAGGCTTCTGACACTGTCAGTGACAACACTCCCATACACAAACTGACAAAGCACTAGCTAGATAAATGAAGACTGAAAATAGGCCAAATTGCTAGGGTCAAAGGGTTGTGAATGATGGGACACAGTGCACCCTCAAGCCTGTTTGCAGACAGTACAAAATTTGGAAGACTGCTTGATAAACCAGACAGTTGTGTTGCCATTGAGACAGGACCTCAACACACTGAAGAAATGGGTCACCACTAATCTCATCAAGTTTAACTTGGGAAGGAACAACCCGAGGTGCCTCTACATGCTGTCAGCCAACTGACTGGAAAATAGCTTTACAGGAACAGATCCATGGTCAAAGAAGGCACATAGCCTCCTGAGCTCTGTTAGGAAAAGTGTTGCTAGCAGGTTGAGCTCTTATGCTATATACAGCCCTGGCAACACCACATCCGGGATATCATGACCAGTTTGGGGCTCCCCAGTACAAGAGAGACTCACTTACTGGAACAAGACCTGAGAAGGGCCACTAAGATGCTTAAGGGACCTGAGCATCTGTCATATGATGAGAAACCAAGCAAGCAGCGGTGGTTTAGCTGGGAAAAAGCTAAAACTTGGGGGAGGGGTGGAATTTTCTCAGTGTGAATATATACCTGATAGGAGAGAGTAAAGATGATGGAGCCAGACTTTTCTGAGAAATATCTGGTGACAGGGTGAGAGACAATGGGAAAAAAAGTGAAACACAGGGAAGTTCCATTTAAACATAAGAACTGCAAGAGTGGTCAAATACTGGACCAGGTTGCCCTAAGAGGCTATAAATTCTCCATTTTCAAAGATATTAAAAATCCAACTTGACATCACATCTAGAGCAACATGCTCTGGTTGATGTTACTTTGAGCAGGAAGGTTGGACTAGGCAGACCTTTTAATCTCAACTATTTTATGATCTTCACAATTTGTTTACATACTGAAGTAAAATTCGACTGCACAATAACTGTGCTGTACGTTGTGGAAAGAATACATTTTTTTCTCTTTCCAAGTTTAGCATTTTTCATGGTGTCATGCCATGTTTCTGATTACACTTCCAAGTAGAGACATACTGAGCTTTTCATTTGTTCACCATCTGGATCAGCAAACATACAGAAAATTCAGGCATAAGAACAGACTTCTATGGGAATTAGTCAGCATAATCAAACCTACGATTTGACACAAAGCTGACAAGAGAACAAGGGGTGAAAACAACTCTGCCACACTTAAAACATATCCCTGTAGTGAGACTTATATCCAAGAAGGTGTGGATTGATGCAACCAATGCTCAAGGGTCTAAGTGCATGACAAAGAACATGCTTACATGCAATAATCAAGAGTTTCTCTGTGCAGATGAATCAATGTGGACACTACGGACAAGATCTCTTATGAGACTTTTCCAAACTTCACTGGTACATAAAACTTGTGCATGCCCCCAAACAATCTAAAATATAATTTGAAAAGTTGAAAATACTCTAGAATCATTAAAAACGGTGACTGGAAAGGAACCCAAAAGGTCAGTCTTTCCATTCCCTGGTCCAGCACAGGACTAGTCAAATTCCACTTCTTTCATGGCAAGTCTTTTCCCTGTGGAGATACTGAACACTGCTAACAATCACACTTTCACCATGCCCTAAGTAATCCTACTAGAAAGCTGTTTGTGAGGTCTTTTCTCAATTACCCTTATGGCAATTAAATGTCATTAAATTAAATTTATGTCTGTCTTGTAGAAAAATCAGTTTGCTTTCCTATTTTTCAATGGCTAGCTTGGATTTGTTTTAAGTCTGAAGAGAAATAAGTCTTCTGTCAATTAAGCAGTCTCAGTTCCTTCAGCCTAAACCACAAATCATTTACATCACTTACAAGTATGAGAGAATAGATAAATTAGATGTAACTAGTCCTTCTTGAATAGAAAAAAAAGAGAGAGAAATAGACAAAATAAGCTCCACAATCCTGAAGTGCAAAGAAATCGTCAAACATTACTTCAGGTTTCCTACACAAAAATAATGCATTTTTAGAAAAATAATCTGAAATACTCCTCCAGCATGACACTGCCGAATCACATTCATAATTCTATACAATATATAAAACCTGTCATGAGGATGAATTTCTACTTTTCCTTTTATTCACTGTTTTAAAATTCATGCTTACCAGTTGTTGCACGGGGGGTGGCAGTGTTTTGGGTTTTTTTTTAAAGCTAAGCATTTGCTGAGGTTATTATCTTCCATATATCTGTAATCTTTCCCCAGTTTTGCATCCTCTATGAACTTCCTCTACAATCTCAATTCCAACACCGAAACTGTTAATGATGAGACAGAACAGTTCAGCACCTCGGACAGATCCAGAAGCAGAACAAGAGCTGCTGCCTCTTCTCGCAGGCCTCGCCCTTGGCAGCTCGCATTTCACAGCGCCTCTCCAAAGTGGTCTTCTGTGTAGTTTTAAATCCACCTTACAGTAGTTCCATCGGGGTAGCCAAGTTGACACATGGAAGGCAACACACCCAAAAATTCTACTCAGGAAAGGCTACAGTACAGCCAATGAGTTGACAGGGGCAGCATCAGCTTCTCACTTGCATCTGCTAGATCAGCTCATGCTTCTTGGTGCTGGGTCAAGGCTAGAAGTAGAGCTTTGGTATACTCCTAGCTGATTTGTTGTAGCAAGATATTCTGAGATTTGGTTCATTTCAGAGCAAGCACTGAGTTGGAGTACAGACTATGAGGCTTTGGGTCCAAACTCAATAATCATCTGATTTTAGAACAAACTTAGCATTTAAAATTCAGATTTCTGTTGATGAAATGATAATTATTTTCCATAATTTTTCAAAAAAATCTGGTTTAGACAACTGTTAATAGTAGCCATGTATTAAATTTCCCAGGGCACATCATAAATCCATTTTGTGCCTAATTTATCATCTCCATTTATTTAACAATTAATTTTTCCAGTACTTTTAGAAATGCAGTCAACAAAAACTGTACTAGAGTACCTTGTGCCCTTCTTTATCCATTTTTTCAGTCATGCATTGTTTACCAATTTGCTTTACACTAGTTTTTTAGATCTGTATGTATCTTCTGTTAATTCTCCAAGGTAATTCCTAATAGCTCTGAAATTGCCTCAGCCAGGTTTTTTTCCAACCACTCTCAGGGGAAATTTCATCATACTTGCGGAAATACCTAACTACTTCCTAGCCAGTGTTTTCTCTATTTTTGCCTTTATCACTGACTGCAACCGTTTTAACTTAGAGAAATTTCTTCTATTGGATCTGCATCAGAGTTTTCAGCCATGCAGAAAACCAGGAGGTACTCTTCTGATCAACTACAACAATATGCATTTCGAGTTTTTTTCCTTATCTTCTAAGCAGATAATCTGACACGTGATCACACAGATGAAGGGCAGAGCCATTACAGAGCAATGTTAAAGCAATCATAGCCTCTGCCTTGCTTCCCTGTCTCCCATGCCATTTACTCCATCCTCCAAAGTGCTCCAAAACAGCTGTTAATTTGTAATCTAGCTTCAAGGCATCTTAATATCAAATACAATAATGCAGAACCACAGCTGATAAAAGCCAGTGCACTTGTCAGCAAGACACTTACTATTCGATGTTTCTTGCTGCAGTTGTTCAACTATAAGGGCTTCAAAATATAGCAAAGGGAATACCAAAGAAAAAAGGGGTATCAAGGCTGATCAGATGATCTGAAGAGATCTCAAAATTGTGGGACCATATTTCCTCCTTTATTGCAAGAAATAAGCTGCTTTTAAATCTTATTTTACAGGGCATCCAGATTTGCTGTAACAACTGAAAAGCATCTGGCAAACAAACCCAAAGGAAAAACAAAGGAAAGAGAAAGTAAAGCTCTACAAAAGTTTGGGTCTAACAAATAATGGCTTACATGAGGGAGCTGACAATTGATAAGAAAGAAAACAAAATGATGGGACAGAGCTTCAATGGCCTAATCAATAGGTGGAAAAGAGGTTTTATGACCAGAGAACTAAACAGCAAGAAAAATGTGCAGAGTCTGGATATTGGCAAGGAGATCAAGAGGTATCTGTGACAAAATGCAAACACTGAATATTGTTGTAAAATATATTAAGCTACTGCTTGCATACTCTCTGTTTTGGAACCTTTCCACATTTATAGAAACAACAGCCTTCAGCAGCCTTGCTTCTACAAACTGGAGGAAAACTTTTTCTTGAAAGCAACTACATGTACAACAAACTTCCCATATTTAGTGTATTAAGTTTATACATATGTATATAATGTGTATATTATATGTAATATATATGTATATATACATGTACATATATATG
>NW_010428762.1:0-392 GCF_000710305.1 Buceros rhinoceros silvestris | reverse complement strand
CTCAGCATGCAGCTTCCTTCCTTGGAGATGTGCGACGAAACCAACCCAGCTTCAGACCACTCCTTCGTCCAGAAGCTCTGGAAGATCGTCAGCAGCCCTTGTTTCCAGTCAGTCTGGTGGGGCGATGACGGAAACTGCATTGTGATCGCAGAAAAGCTCTTCACAGAGGAAGTGCTGGGGAGGATGGGACCCCAGAAGGTCTTTGAAACCAGCTCCATGAGAGGCTTCGTTCACCAGCTGAACCTCCATGGCTTCCGCAAAATGGAAGAGGATTTCCCCATCTCCTCCTCCATCCAGGAGCTGCAAGCGATAGCAGCAGCAGGCTCTGCTCTGGGCAAGGTACGTTGGTTCCACTCCACACGAAAGAGCCCTTGCGACATTTGGTCCACTCC
>NW_010428761.1:85580-105086 GCF_000710305.1 Buceros rhinoceros silvestris | reverse complement strand
AGAACTTTATTTATCTAAGTCCTCTCTTCTCAGCTTTTTTTCCCTTAGGTTGTAGCTATATGCATACATATATATAATAGAGTATAGATGTGTGAATTTATTGTTTATTAAAAGTTTGTTTCAGTTTCCGAACGCAAACCGAGGTGTGAATTTCTTCCTTCCCCTTTTTAAAATCCTTCTGCCTCTAATAATGCAGACGGAATCGTTACGGTAATTCGAGGAGTGGGTACCTTGGACCCTCGACCCGTAACAGGTGCCTTTACCTTTGTTCAGACTTTTTCCGTGAAGGTTAGTTACGACTGTGCCGTATGTTATATACTTTACTTTCCTAAGAGTTTAAGTCTGTTGAGCCACAGCAGATGAGGCCATAGGAACTATCTCTGGCAGTGCTTTGCAAAGTAGAGTGTGGATTCTGCTCCAGTTTTCTTGGGGTCTGATTTTCTCTGTCTCTTCCTTAGATACAGACTTTATTGTCAGGTACGCTGTAAGCCATGGCAAGCAGTTAGGGAACATTTTCTGAAGAGTCTAAAGGAAACACAGGGAGTCTCAATCTGCAATCTGGCATTGGCTGACACCCAGACAGCTGGGCATCTCGAGGCCATGTAGATGCCTCCAAACACTGTGTCTGATGTTCCTGCCATCAGCTGCTATGATTTTACCTCTACCAATAAATACATCACAATTGCAAAATTGTGGAATAACTGAAGTTGGAAGGGACTTCTGGAAATTACCCAGTCCAATCTCACCCGCTCAAATCAGCATCAACTGGAGCAGGTTTCTCTCTGTACCATGTCCAGTCAGGTTTTGGTTGTTTCCAAGGATGGAGACTCCACAGCCTCTCTGAATGAGCAGCCTGTTCCAGTGTTACCTCACGGTAAAATTAAAAGACTCCAGAATGGAGAAAGCTGAACTGAATTTGTATAGCTGAGTTACATGTAGGCTAAATTTTATTTCACTTTTTTAAATACAAGATTTTGTGTTTCTTGGATTGAACAAAGACTAATAGAGTGACTATGCTGGCAGTAGTGAAGTACTGAAAGTGCTTAGCTGTGTTAGCTGGATAGAAATTCCTCGGTTTACTCGGAGTCCAAACTGTACTATTCATGAATGTTCTAAAATTAGCCTCACTTGCTCATTGCAACTGTACATTGGCCAATCGTGACCATTTTTTTCCTTAAGAGGTAATCTGCAGTAGAATGCATGGTGGGCAAATACCCAGTTATATTAATCACAAGAACTTGATGGGAATGCATGAGGTCCTTGGTTGATGTCAGCCTTGCAGCATATACGGAAGGTGTGTTTTTCTCTGTAAATACTGAGTATCAAAGAAAGATAATGCAGTCACTCTTTTCAGCATTTTAAACATCTAGTTTATGTTGATTTACCTTATTAGACGTTAACATATCAGCTCCATACAAGAACATCATTTAACCTTCAGCCCATTTTAGCAGAACAGGTACTCCTGCAAGCATTCTAATAAAAATTAGAAAAATAAAATGAAAGCTACCTGTAAAATTAAGTCTCTAAGCATATCGTATTTATAGATAGTATTATTCTAAGAAGAATAGCAGAATTATTCTAAGCAGAAACAAAATGTACATGTTGAATATTGTTACCCTAAATGTGTAGAGGGAATTTCGGGAGAAAAATGACACTGAGAATTTTGTGATGGGAAGTTGCTTGGGAATTACTTTGTACACGCTCCTTGGCACTGGAACCTAGGGCGCAGTCAGTGTGACGTGAAAAAGTCACCTTTTCAACGCTTGGGAATGATGTCCTCCCTGCCTTTCACAGGGGAGGCAGGTAGGCTGCTTTTGTCCAGGGTAAATGTAGAACAACCAATAAGCATTTACGGGTTTTGGTCAGAATTTAAGTGAAGCTAAAAAATGTTCCAGACCTTTGCAAATTTCTAGGGTAAAACTTTACTCCACTCTTTTGTGGCTGTGACACGGATTATGTTGTACACGTTTGGTTTAGATGTGAATTGGCTGTCAAAGAACGCTGGCCTGTTGCATTTACTGGTGTGTATTTTGCTATGTTAGACAGCTTAAGTTTCAAATAAATTAACAACTTAAGGATAATTAAATATATAGAGGGAGATAAGTGGAGAAAAAATATAGATAAACAGTAGCTTACTCATTTAGCTGAATTTCTCTGTTAGTTTAAAATTATGTATGTGAACTTTGAAGAGGGTAATTTTTTTGACAATGTAGGGTAAGAATTACTAACCTAATATCTCATGGGTAATTCTTGTCAGGCTTGCATTGTGTCAAGTTGCTGCCACTAGTTTGAGCTTTGATATAGCTATGCTAGTCAAATATCTTCTTGCCTCTGAAAAAAAGCAGGCCAGTATCCATTCCCTCATGGATGATTGCTGCTGTTACTTCCTTCGCATCATCTCTGGTGCTTTTTTGACCTTGAGTGAGGCATAGCAGGGAGCTAAGTCAGCTACTTCTTTGTGGCATTAGTTTCCTGCTCGTTTAGCTCTATTAGCTAGCTAATGTTGGAATGACAGCCAGTGTAAGGGCGATAGTAAGGATAGATGTGTGGGAACAAGATTAGGAGGTCTCTTGGCTTCCCTGTCTGGTAACAGCATGTTGTATCATAAAATCTTTTCCTTAAATATATAGAGGAATTGCACCTCACCACCAAATTTAACTCCAGATCCAAATTCGGAGGTGATGCACATGGTGGTATCAATCTGTAAAAGTTGGTCAGAGACTGGTTTTGAGGTATGAAACGGCAGAGAAGCAAAGCTGTCCCCAATCTGGAGCTCTGCAGAGCACAATTTCAGACTTATGTAACCAGGTTCAATTTAGTTCAAAAGTGTTTTACTGGTAACACATTTCAGATGAGCTGTGGAGCACTGAAAATTATGCAGTATAAGATAAGAAGAAGAAATGTGCTTAATTTGCATCTCTTGCACACAGGCACACACACACAAAATTCCTTCAAAACCTGTTCTTTTCATCCTCTGTCTCTTTGGCTTGTAAGTAAGCTATCTTTGGCAAGTCTAGCAGTTGTCAAAATTGCAGCTTGCTGTTCAGCTTCATTTTCTGATCCATGTGCTATTGGCATGTGTAAATAACGTGCCCAGGATCTAATCCTGCCATGTACATAACTATTAGTCTAGACTGTACTTTCTTGACTCTATTTATTGTAAAACACAAAGAGAACTTGTGCAAAAAAAGATGATTGGCTTGTTCTTAAAACAGATGCTGATATTTATTGATATGAAAAAGTTGCATTAGTCAATATCATAATATTCAATGCATTAACACTTTAAACACTGCCTACTAAATATTATTATAGTACTGTAAATTTTGGATCTTTATTCTCAGGTTCCCTAATTCAAGTCCCTTCAGTTGAGAGGGGAAAACTTAGCAAAGTTCGTCTGGGATCATTATCTTTGAAGAAAGAAGGAGAAAGACAGTGCTTCTTATTTACAAAACATTTTTTAATTTGTACCAGAAGTTCAGGAGGAAAACTGCATCTTCTCAAGGTATTCACTTTACATTATGACTCAGTTTACAAAATGAAAACATGACTTCAGTGAAATGTCAATATTTTAATGTTTTATGGCTTTAACTGGAGGTTTGTTTGCTTTGTTATAAAGAGAAGTGAGGTGATGCACAGTTGTTAACTGCTTTGTCTTTTGCATGGCAAATAATAGAGTTCAGCCAAAATCCTTACTGACAACCATTTCTTTTTCTAGAACCATGTAATGCTAATAAGCTGGTGGTTAGAAGCAAAGCATCAACGTGTCTTATTTGTGTAACCGAGCACTGAATGTAAATCAGGTTTTGGTGCATAAATCGGCCAGTACAACCCCGTGGAATTACCAAAGAATTTTCCAGAGCTTTAATAAAACTAATTTCAAAAGTCAGTTCTGTTTTCCTGAACAGCACATTCTTTTAAATCAAAAGCTCTTCTAACAACACTCTAGCTACATTTTTTGAGAATCAGGCTTTCATAGTGTTGGCTTGTGAATAAAGAGATGCTGGTAGTTTACAGAGTGATTATGTTGAACAGAATTTTAATTTGACAAGAACGTTCCTGAGAGGTTATTAAGACTGTTTGTATGCTTCATCACTTTGCACCCCTTAAATAGTTCAAGTATTTTGCAAAGTAAATAGAGTATAACTGAACCTTTAAAAAAGCTTCTATGTATGTGATTCAAATTCAGTAGAAGATGAATTTCTAGTTACTTTTTTTGAGACTTGTGAACAAGCCTGTGTGTGAGATAAATTATAGAGTGGTAAAAATTAAAGAAACTTTGCACATTTGATAATTGATTTATTGTTTTATTTGATAATCTATCTATGTTTAGTTCTCAAGGAAAAATATGCATAATGAAATTGATGCATCTTCCTGAGACCTCTGAATAGAGTAAAACCTTAGAGTAAGGTATATGGAAGTTTAAAAATAACTATAGTGGGAAAAAATGTCAAAACTTGTGAAAAATGTGCTTTGTTTTCATAGACGGGAGGTGTTCTGTCTTTAATAGAGTGCACATTGATCGAGGAGACAGATGCGAGTGATGATGATTGTAAGTTAAATTCCACTGCTTATAGTAATTACAGTTTCTAGTTTCTTAAAATTGGTACCCTTTGTTTAGTTTTCGTAAAAGCATATTGATAATGTTCTCCCCTCTCTTGAAATCAGAATGATACAGCGTTAAACTGATTCAGAAGAATAGATATTTCAATATTGGGCCAGCTGGCTTGGATAAAGGTTTGTTTTGTTAGGTTTTTCGTGCTGTTGACATCCCACATAGGATTTTCAAGTAGACTGGCTGAAGGAATGTGACAAATTATTTGCTGACTTTTGTATACAACTTCAGCCAGAGGATCTTGGAAAGAAAAAAATATGCCTTAGAAGAAGAAGCAGATAATTGGGCTTCTTAAATATATGGGAGTTGAGTGAGTTGGAAGAATTAGTGGGAAGTTTTTGTCTTGGACTCCCTACAGATCTTGAGTGCAAGCTTGTTCAAATGAAATAACGGAACATATTCCCAAGCTGGTTTTATTGTTACTCATTTTGGCTTCTGTCCTGCAGTTTTAGGCAACTGCACTTGAATCGTGAATGTACATGAATTGTGAAGGTAGTTTCATTAATTTCACTGATACCTCTAGTATGCTGAGAGAATATCAACACAGAAGCTTTAGAAGGACTTTAACCTTATTTGGTATCTTTAAATAGCGACTCCCCCTATTGCATGTTGACAAATTTTTTTTCTATTTGATGTATGTGAAAAACAAAATGAGTTTTGGGTCCCCAGCTGGATTTGCTCCTTGTCAGAGAGAAGTTTTAAAGTAACTTCCAGTTTAAATGAAACCGTTGTTTTCTTTGTCTTATAGTCTGAAGTCTCACATTTTGACTTCTTTTTCCCCCTTGGCTGTAAAGCAAAAGGTTCTGGACAAGTGTTTGGACATCTTGATTTCAAGCTTATAGTTGAACCTACGGATGCTCCTCCTTTTACTGTTGTCCTTTTAGCTCCATCACGACAGGAGAAAGCTGCATGGACAAGTGATATAAGTCAGGTAGCTTAATGAATTTTTTATCTTGTTAATACTGGGATCTTAGTTTATTCTGTATTTCCGAAAACTAATCCCGAGAGAGATATGTTGATTTCTTCAGGGCTGATTTACTGTGATATATATGGTGAACTCTGTTACATGTTTTCTTCAAAATTCTGTCTCTGCATTTGAGTCATAAGTGAAATGTTTCTCTCGGTGAGAGAGATGAGATATAAAATTCAAAATTATCAGTTGACATAATAAGGAGAGTCAGAGCCCATCCAGATGCATATTTTGATTTAAGAAGGATAGCACTTGTTTATTCATTACTTTGAGTCAGATCAAAAAACACCTGAGAGTACTGAGAGTGAAAATGATACCATATCACATCAATAATCATATCCCATGCAGTGAGAAAGTGTGATAAACTCCGTTTTCCACTAAAAAGAATACTAACAAACCATTATAAATAATTACTAAGCATTCTGACTGTTCAGGAACTGTCTCTATTGTGAATGAAGAAAAATGGTATTTTAAAATACTTTGATGTCAGGGATAAAAACATAATAGACAAACTTTTATCAGAATCTATTTGGGAAAAAAAGGTTGCGAGCAAAAAAATCCGAACTTTCAACTAGGCAGATCTGAATTACAGCTATGGTTATTTTGTTTGTGCATGCTACCAACAAGTGCATAGATCTCTCAGAGTACTGAGTTTGAGTCCTATCCTTCACTAGTTTTGAGATAAATAATTGATTAGACAAATATGAATGTGGAATTTGATGGCTTTCTAGAGGTGCTGGCAACCACTGCTGGCAACATCTCCAGATGAATTATCATCATAATGAGTAGAAATTGCTTAAAAATAAGTATTCTGAGTTGTTTTCTTCCAGACTAACTTTTTTAGAGGAACAAAAATACGAAGATAAAAATCTCAAAATATGGTATGAGCTGCAACTCAATGCATACAGGTCTTTCAGACAGACCTGGCTGGAGAAGTTTTTACAAAAAGGATTTTCAGTGAACTTCATTGTTCCATTGACACGTGAAAGTACTGGAATTATTTGCTGGAGAGGCAGGACTGTTTAGGAACCGGGCTGGAACATGGGACATCCAGGAATAAGTCCATTCTCAGCCTAAATAATGTTTAATTTAAATGAGAAAGTCATCTGCAGTCCATGTGGACTAGAGATCAGAGTTTGGTTCTGCCTTCAAAGGTCAGGTCTGCTCCTCCAAAGCACTCCGGCTCCAAACAACACTGCTGTGGTGTTAGGGGAAGAGTTGAAAAGCTCCACAGCTTACTTCAGAGCTGTGTGCCTGCTAAGCTTGGAAGTGTCTTAGCAAGGTGGAGGTAAACATGACTAGCTGCGTGCAGCCAAGAGAGCACAGGGTTGGCCAGACTGCCAGGGAAACAGTTAGAAGGGTTTCCCCCTTGATCTTTCTTTGAGGAAGGGGAGATCTCCCAGCTGTTGAAGGCAAGGGTATTCTGCAGAGATACGGGTCCAACAGTTAGCAGAAACTTTTAAGTGAAAGCCTGAGAAAACTGAGATCTATTTGCACTGTGAGGCTGAAAAAGCTTATCCAGCCTTACAGAGGAAGGGAAGCAAGAGATGCTGAGGGGATAAGCAGCAGCTTAAAAGAAAAAAAGAGATTAAGAAGGGGCACAAGGTGCTCAGCAGACTGCACAGGTATTGTCGCACAAATTGGTACCGTTGTGTTACAAATAGCAGTCAAGTCTGTTGATCTGGTGCTTTTACTGCATCTGGAGAGCTAGAGAGAAGAAAATAACGTGAGAAGCATGCCACCTCTCTTCTGCTGGAGAAGAAAATTTGGGGTGAAAATTTGGATAATGCATGAGAACTTCTAAACAATTGAGAACAATGATGTCCTGAAGTCGCACAAATTGGTACCGTTGTGTTACAAATAGCAGTCAAGTCTGTTGATCTGGTGCTTTTACTGCATCTGGAGAGCTAGAGAGAAGAAAATAACGTGAGAAGCATGCCACCTCTCTTCTGCTGGAGAAGAAAATTTGGGGTGAAAATTTGGATAATGCATGAGAACTTCTAAACAATTGAGAACAATGATGTCCTGAAAACAAAAGCGTGTTTTGACTGAGCCTGTTGCTAGCATGAATGTTGCCATAAAAACTTTCTGAACTGCCTGCCCAGAAGCATTTTTCTCTTTTTAACCCTGGCTACAACACTGAAGGAGGACATAGAAACTATGCTAACAAAAATGGCATATAAAAGGTATTTTTTTAGTAAATACATGTTCTCCTATGTTTGCAAGTAAAAAACATACTGTTCACTCACAGTGAACATTAGTCTTGAATTCTGCATCTTACTAAATTATATATGCGTGAGATGTACAAGTCATATTTGCCTACATGTTCCTAGTGAGTCTTCTTGCATATATATTCCTTTCATGCAAACCATACGCTTATGAAAAATGCATGTTTTTTTGTTGATGCTGAGGAAGCCTCCACGCTTCCAGTTTGGTCTTCCTGTCCTTCAGCCGTAGACCCCCAAAACATTCAGTCTGTAGCTAGAATGATAGTATCGGTCAGAGAGGTGATAAATGCTAGGTGTATGCAGACAGAGGGTAATAGTGCTGAATTACCTCAGGGGGTTTTATCATAGGAGCTAAGTGCTTCTTTGCAGTATTCACTGGGGTAAATCATGTATTTTTATTAGATATGTTTTTCTCAGTGCTTTTAGGTAACAGTTTGATAAAATCATAATGTGAATTGTTACCACTGCATTTTCAAATAATCTTAAATACCCAAATTTAAAGACACATCTAGCTGCATAGATCATATTTTAAATGTATAGTTATATAGATACATTTTATACCTGAAGAGGCCTCTGATTATCTTGTTTGACCAATCTAACATTATCCGTCATTATTTTGCGATGAGATGTTCCAAAGCCAGCAGACTATTTTTATTCTTCAAGTTAAGGTAAATGAAGATTTTAGAAGCTATTTGTTATTGACGTAAAGAAATAGTGTTTTCTTATTTATACATAGCTCTGTATGATACTTAAGGAATAAAACTAGAAGGTGTTATAAAGACAAGAGTCCTGTCCTGTTTGGTAGCAGATTCTTCTTGCAAGCCTGATCCACTGGCAGCCTCTCTGCTGACTGAAGAGCAAGGCTTGTGGTGGTGTGTGATCTTAACTACATCAAAGTACAAATGTACAGACCAGAAGATAATGGTGTACAAATGGCTTCCAGCTACCCCTGTGTACGGCCAGCACTGAGCTGCTTTGGGACTTGAAGAACAGCTTATGCAATTCTACCTTTACACCTCTACTGGCCACAGGACAGCCTGTCATATCGAAAGCAGTATGTGCTGTCTCCACACCCCAGAAGAGTCTTTCCAGCTTCTAATACCTAGCCCTGAACATTTATAGAAGAGTTTGCAAGGAACTCCTTGGACAGCATCTTCATAACTATGTTTCACCACTCAAATTTGTTTCTACGAGTGTTGTTTTTGCAAGTGTTATTTCTCAAAACTGTTTATATATCTCTTTGGTCTTTTTGCACTGTGTAAAGGTTCAGGTATTAGTGTGTCCGTTCGTGTATTAAATAATCTCAGCTTTCTTGCAGTATTGATTTTTCAAGCTTAACACTCATTCAGGAAATGCTAGAGATACTTTTGCTCAGTTTCAAAGGAACTTCAAAGGAAATTTCACTTGTAACTCGAGATACTTAATCATGTAGGAAAAAAAAAGGATGCTGAGCTGAATATCCAGAGTGTGCTGATAAAGATGTGTGGACTTGCAGATGTGCAAATCAAAGGCAGAAGACTTGCAAAGCATGTCCACCACAGCACTGCTTTTCGTTTATGGAAATACCTTGTACCTATTGGTCTATACCCTGTGGAAACTATGCTTTAAGCTTAGAGCTATATGAAAGGTGTGGCAGTAAGTCCCCTTGGCCTGTGCTTGATTTTAAACAATATTTTCAATGTTTATTTTCACAGTGCATTGATAATATAAGGTGCAATGGTTTAATGACCATAGTGTTTGAAGAAAACTCTAAAGTCACGGTGCCACATATGATCAAGTAAGTGCACTATTTGGTTTTTTTCCCAGTGAACAAAATAGCTAGTTGGGGTTTTTTAATAAGAGTTAAAACAAATTTAACTGTGTTTGGAAAAGAAAAACTTATAATTTAACTTTCCCCCCATTTTTCTGAATGGAATTAATTTTGCATCCCAAAACATATCTTTTCAAATCTCTTGAAATGGTAGAAATTGCTCAAAATGGTAAACTCTCAATTCACGGATTTCAGCTATGATTTTTTCTATTATTTATGAAGTTGTCTTCATTATGCTTCAGAAGAATAATTTTATTCTCTGTTAGCTTTTCTCTGTCATGCTGCTCATAATTTTGTTGAATATATTGTAAAATGCCTTCAAAATTTAGATGACTCCAGACAACTTTTTCCAAGGTAATTTTCCAAAGTATCTCGTTGTATTAACCAAAATTTTTCTTCTCTTTGTCCCTCATATTTCTGAGGGAAAATAGTTATTTTATCATAATTTTAACTGATCACATCAAGATAACATCATTATTAATAAATCTTCCTTCACCCTTGGATTCTTTCAGTCATTTATTGTAATACATTTGATAGCAATTTTCAGTACATGACTCCAAATTTCTAGCATAGTTTTATCTCTTGGATCTTCTACAGACCTGTTTTTTCATGCGTTTTACCTACTATTATCCGATATAAGAATTGAGGAATAGAACATAAGGATAGAAATAGAAATATTTCCTTTGTTACTGTTATCTGTCACTAGGCCATTTCTCTTTCTTGGGTGTACTCCATATATGAACGTTTCTCAAAGGCTTCTTTTTGTAATTGTTGCCTCTCCTCTCTTTATGTGGGTTTAGAAAGTAAAAAGAGGTGATGTCTATGAATACACGGTTAGGGCACATACTCTGATCCCTGCAAAGAAGGCATATTATTGTCTTCAGTTTTATTCTAGGAACTCTCCAGTGCGTAAACACTTCTGTTACCTGCTGAATGTTAAAAATACACTCGTCTGTTTTCCAATTCTGGAGTACAGCAAGGTCTTAATCCTAATGTGAAGAGAAAGTAATCTTAATTCTAAAAAAAATACAGGATCTTAAAAATAGACACAAATTTGTGGTTCTTTTTCTGAGATTTTACTCATCTGATTTTTAGCACACATTGACTTTTACAGTCAGATTACTTGGATGAAATAAAAAAAAAAAATTGCCACTTTCCTGAGGACCTAGCTCAAAAAAACAGATTTTTTTTTAATTGTTTTTTATGTAATGCTGCATAGAACTGTGTGGAATGACTTGATGATGTATTCTAAGAAAATCCAATCATTTTAACAAAAAGATCAGGCAGTACTGAAAGATGCTTTACTTAGTCTCCATCTTCATTTTTTTACAACCTAAGCTTTCAACTAGATAAAACTAAGCAAAACCTCATTTGGGAAAAAACCCATCATTAGTGGATTAAGTAAATAATTGACTTTTTTTTTTTTAATGTTCATCAAAAATTGGTCCAATTTTTTTTTCACTCAAACATAACCTCTCCGATGAGATGAAACTTGAGATGTTTTGTGCTGTTTGCCTTTTTTTTTTTTTTTTTAAGTAAATCTTGGAGCCTGAGGACAGGTGTTACCTTTCTGGTGAGCCTTAAGCTTAGCTAAAGTATTAATTTTGCTGTCTTTTGGTAGGTCCTTCAGTTTATTTTAGATAAAGCTAAAAAAAAATCTCAATCAGTCTGTAATTACTCTGTAGTGAGCTTCTAGAAATATTGGATAAGAGGCCACAACAGTATGAAGGAGACAGCTGTCTTGTTTCAGGAATGTAACCCTCATTAAGGGTTTCTTAGACTTTGAGATAAAAATTAATTATTTGCCAAAAAATTTTTTTTAATTCCTTAGTTATAGCATAAAATATAACTGAATGGAAGCAGGTGTTGCCTGCTTTTTAGATCAGGAGTTTTCTTGTGTCAATAAAATACAAGAATGCTTATGTATTTGCTGCTTCTATGTTGACGGGAGCAGCTAAGCTGATAGCACTGCTGTTACCAGACTCACTCTTCCTCTTTGGTAAAATGTTCTAAATTTAACTTTTGTGTAGATCTGATGCTCGTCTTCACAGAGATGACATTGATATCTGCTTCAGCAAAACACTGAATTCCTGCAAAGTACCCCAGATCCGTTATGCAAGTGTCGAGCGCCTTTTGGAGCGGCTAACAGATTTGCGATTTCTAAGTATTGATTTCCTGAATACTTTCCTACATACTTACCGCATATTTACTACTGCAGCTGTGGTACTGGAAAAGCTTTCAGACATATACAGACGGCCCTTCACTTCCATTCCTGTCAGGTGAGCTCTGGGGTTTTCCTCTTCTATCACAGATTTGTCATGGAATTACCATGGCAGCATTTGTTGTTAGTTTTATTTTACCATGGTTTTCTGTTATAATCTAAGGAGAAAATTCTTCATTTGTAAATAGGACATAAAGTTTTTAGGTAAGTCTGTCTCAACTTTCTGCCCCAGCTTTGAGGACTAAGTGTCATGCAGTGCCATGCAGATTTGCATAAAATTTATTTGTAAGGGTGTTCACTTAAATGTCTTTGGTGTTTGTTATCATCTGTTGCATTTTTTCTTCCTGTTTTCAGGTCTTTGGAGTTATTCTTTGCTACCAGTCAAAACAACAGAGGAGAGTACCTGCCTGATGGGAAGTCACCACATCTCTGTCGCAAGTTTTCTTCTCCTCCTCCATTGTCACTCTCTAGAACTTCCTCACCTGTCAGAACCCGAAAACTGTCGTTGACCTCACCACTGAATTCAAGGATTGGTGCCCTTGACCTCTCTGCCTCATCTGTGGCGAGCAGTCCTACCTCGACCTACAGCCCAGCCACCTCCCCACCACCAACGGGTAGCAAAGTACCGCTGGACCTTAGCAAAGGACCCTCCTCTCCTGAGCAAAGCCCTGGCTCCATAGAGGACAGTTTGGAGAACCCTCGCGTTGACCTCTGTAACAAGCTGAGGAGAAGCATTCGAAGAGGTATTATATACCCACAAAATATGAATTTACTTTTGATAAATAGGGAAGTCTCTAAGGTGGGCTTCACTTGTATCAGATTACTTCTTTTTTTCTATTCCTGATGATGGTAAGTTGTGTTGTGACACCAAATACACTGCTTTGTGTCTCTTCTCCACTGGAGGCTGTGATGTGAGTGCTAAGGAGAAAGGCAGAAGGCAATATTTGGTGCCAGTTTTGTTTCCAGAGGTGAAAGATTTTGGAGTTGAACCATTACTACAGGAAGTAAAATGCTAAGTTAAAAAGAAATAGGGATGTAGAGACCTAACAGCTTTAACATGTTTTCGTAACAGGGCTAGTTTCCCAGAAAAATTTCATCACTAATCTAGGCAAATAATTTATGTGATGCACTTCCTACCTTGGTGAGATTCACACCACCTGGTTGTTACCCATCCAGAAGGCAGATGTCTAAAATAGATTAATTGTTCCTATGCAAATGCTTGTTTTCCTCTATGCATTGTGTAAGGCACCTTGGAACAGGTACTACTTCCAGAAGGCTGAAGTTAGTTGATGTAAATCTCAGTGTGGGCATCTAGAGTGGGATCACTATATTTATAGGTGGCAAAGCAGCAATGTAGCTCTAATCTCATAGGATGCATAACTGTGCACTTCACATTGCTCTTTGGGATGGTCTTCTACATTAGAATAGAAGTATATAGTAATTTTTTTAATAGTTATTAAATTAAACAGAAGACGAGGGAATTAAAAAATGCTGGTTTATTCCTAAAATTCATATTTAGAAATGGTCTTTCATGGCCTGACTTACAGTCTGAAGAGTTAGAACTGTAAATCTGAGCAAAATGGAACTCAATTTTACTTGCAAGTACTCTTAACAATGAAAACTGATATAACCCAAGAGGAAAGAAGAAAAAGATTACCAAATATAAACTTGGAAAAATAAATATGATTTAAGCATTATGTTAGTGATGGATTGAAATAAGTGCCCTGGTAAGAAATTTGTATTATGCAGAGAGATTGTTATTACAGAATGTAGACTATTGTTTAACAAAACATCTTTTTAACAGGTAAGCGAACCACCTTAGCATTGTAGAAGTCTATGCTCTCCCATGCTTTAAGCTTTTATAAAGTGCTGGTGGGCTGTTATGCTTAATCATTATATTTCTGTATGCTGGATGTTTTTAAATTAATAGCATAAGACTATTTATATATATATAATACTGTATTTACTAGGTAGAGTTGGGCATATTCTTCTTGTGCACCACTGTAACCACCTACAAATCAGTGTGATAGCACAGGTAACTGCAGTCTTGTGTGTAACATTTTTTGCTATACTCTGAAAAGTAAACTAGTACAAAATACGTTATTGTGGCCTAGTGTTAGCACTAGGCATTGTTGCAGAGGTACTCAGATTTTGCATTCCAGTCTGTCTAGCTGGAAGTGTCATCTGGGCAGCATAAGTAACATTTGGAAATGGCAAGAACCTCATATAAATGCTAAATTGCTGTCTGTGCAGTGTCTCCAGTCCCTTTGGGGATCTCCTGCAGTACAGTTTGCACTCAGTTCGGAGGAATTCGCAGCTAGGTAGCTGTGTTCTGTGGGGGAAAGTCCTTTTGTCACCAGCTGTGTATAGCATGCTAAGGAAGAGGAGTAAGTTCAAAAGAAATCTTAAAAGGAGAACAAAAATGGGTAGTAAGTGAACTACAGAACACTAATCTGCATGTTTCTTATCATATGGTTCTTTGTTTCTGAAGTTTTCTGGGTAGGGAGACCAGTTCTACTTAATCAGGAGCCACCACCTCATTACAGTTAATACTGTGGCTATGACACTGCCCAATTTCCAAGAAAACTATGGCTTACTCTAAATTCAATATAACTGTACAAATTCTGTTTCCCAGGACATATTGTGGTGGTTTTTGTTCCCCTTAAATGTTGTCCATTTAGATCCTGGAGCTTCCACCTTCATCACCCACTTCCAAAGTTGTTTTTTGCTTTTGAAGTCTTTGTTTTCCGAAGTTTTTGTTTGTATGTATTTTTATATAAACAATACTTATGTAGCAGGTGCAGCTGCCATTCGTATGAAATATAGGATGTATTTTATCGGTTTGTTTTCCCTCATTTTGGAAGTAGTATTTCTGCCGCTTCTTTTTTATTCTGATAGGATAGTTCCGATAGAACTCCTCCATGGAGTAATCTGCTCTTCAGTGCTGTTTGGCTGCTTCATCGGGCAGATTATGATTACACATGATTATTCAGCAAGAATTCTTTTCCCTAGCTCGTATAAAACCTGAGTTCAAATATCCATGCATTTCACTGCATATTTTCCTGACTTAAATCGCAGTCTTATCCAAATTATTTTTGAAGCTGACAATTAGCTGTTATTTACCAAGTTCTTTTATTTATGAGCTTTTGTGTGGCTGTGTCATTGGTACGAATTCCCGGTCCTTTAACTCCATTGAGAAGATAATTATTGCTGAGTCTTCTTAATGGAAAAGTTTCACGGCAAGTTCCAGAAGCAGTGCTGTTTAAAACGACTATAAACCAGAGATTAAACATAAACAACTTTGTGTTAGATGGTATTTAGTGGTATTAGGTTGGTATTGAAACACTGGTATTAAGTGCTATTAATTAATGGGCGTTTTTAAAAAAATACTTTTCAGTCAAGTCCCCTTTGATGTACATATTCTTTTTTTTTTAATGCAGTACAATTCAGATCGTTCAAAGTTGATCACTTGCAGACTTTCTATCATTTGGTGTTTATAAACTGAGTGTCATGAATCACCCACATGCCCTGTGATCTCTGCAGAGGCACTCCATATCTTAGACAAACTAATCTGACTATGCTCTGTGCTTTAAAAAAGCATCTTAACGTATCTTAATGACCCATACTGTAGTTCCCGATGGTCTCTTGATATTTTCAAAGAACATTTATTCTTTACAGATACTATACTGTACTAATAATGTCATAAAACACGATATATAATATTTGATAAGTTGTTACATGTTTATTTTGATGGTGCAATCTAATCTAATATACATTAAAGAGTTGTAAACTATGAATGATCAACCCAGTATTAACATATATTCTCTTTTAAAGCAGCAGTTTTAGAATCTGTGTCGGTGGACCGGACAATTCCTGAAAGCACCTCAGCAGTGGATACCACAGAGCTTTCCCCATGTAGATCCCCTTCGACGCCACGTCATCTCCGCTACCGTCAACCTGGAGGTAAGAACCTGATGTGTCTTGCTTCTCTCAGTCACTTACTGTGGCTGTAATCTTTGCAGAATATTGGGAAAGAATAATGTTTGAGTAATGTGTTTTGCTTCTGTTTTCCATATTTCTCAGGTATTACAAAAAAAGTTGGTAGAATGTGAATTACGCCAGTTAATTTGTACAGTAATAACAAGAGACTTGGAAGCATATTACGACTTTGATATGATGAAATAGCTTAAATAGCCCTAACAGAATATGCCTGAGTTCAAGACTAATATCCAGTCAGTCCTATTCTCACAAAACTCTCAAGAACTTGACAGATTTTTTTCAGCTAAGGGGACATATTTTGGGCACCACATGTAATCATGAAATACACAACACCCATTATTGTCAATGGGGAGTGACTCTGTTTCTTTGTAGAACACTGAACATCTGCAGATGGTGTCACGTTATTCATTCCAAAATTCGAATAAACTGCTTGATTGAAGAGGAGAAGTGAGAGCTGGAACTCCTCAAATAGGTCTCATGTGGTGCTTTGAAATCATTACCAGAGCTGCCCATGAATGCTTAAAACGCTGTCATGTCATGCAAGCCAGATTTCTAGGCAGTTATTTCATTCCTGGGATTAAAACAACAAAAACAGAGCGGAGTCTTCTCAACTGTTAATAAGTTGCTGAGACACTTTAATTTTAGAGCAATAGTAACCTTCTGTTATTGAACGTGTTTAAGATGACATGGCAAGATTTGGGAGTTGGAAGCTGGGGAACAGTACCTGTTATCTGAGTACTAGTCAGAAGCAATGTTCGCGGTACTCCCTTTAGAGAAAGTTTGATAAATTATACAAAACTGTATTCAAGCTAGGCAGTGGCCTAGGAAAATATATGAATCTAGTTATCAGAAGTTGGTTAATATGCTGAGTTCTCCAACGTGATTTTTTTTGTTTGTTAATTATCTACATCATCATTCTTTTTGTAATTTTTTTTTCTTTTCTGTTTGGTTACTGCTTATTCCTCACCTTGGTAGTGTCTTAGACTTTTTTTTCTGTAGCGGCATTAATTATACCAACCTGGAAATAGAACTTAAATCACAAATATAATTATGGAATTTTTATTTCCCTTAATATAAAGTCCTCTGACAATGAAAACATAAGATATTCACAAGATCTAAACATTAGGGAAGATTTTTATTATTGTTGTTGCTTAACTTGAAAAATAGGAGAAGTATTTTAACATATTTAACATATTGTTAACTGTTCTCTGCCTGTTCCCTTTACAGTACAAACTGCTGACAACAGCCACTGTTCAGTTTCTCCCGCTTCTGCTTTTGCTATTGCTACAGCTGCAGCTGGACACGGGAGTCCACCAGGTGAGAGAAATGTGCTCTACAAAAGAGAGATAACAATAAGATACGTAGGTCTCAAAAGGTAAATATTTCTTAAGAATATACTTATCTGAATCCTAACCAGCCTCTGATTTGTTACTTTAATCTGCTGGTGATTTGAGTCTGGAATCCTGTCCTTTGTGTGGACATTGCAGTACAGCATTCACAGATAATGGGATCCTTGGCTTATGTAGTCATTGTGAAAATATTTGTAACATAATGCATTTAATTGAAAATGAAATTGACCCATAAGCATGACTACAACATCTTAAGACAGGTTTTTTCAGGTACATCTGCCCTGTTGCATTTCCTGATGAGGTAGTCTGGAAATTTTGGTGGATAAAGCAATTGATGTCATGAAAGAGTAGAATCATCTTTTAGGCTGTTTATATTCCACCCTTGGAAATTGTCAGCAACCATCACCATGTCTACTTGAAAGAATGAAATTATTAGAATTATCTTCTATATCATATAAGGACTACATATTATACCGTGTACCTTCAGGAAGCTTATGTGATCTTTGTGCCTGTGTTTTGTGGACTCCGAGGGGATTGCCAAACTATTCACAGAGATTTTGAAATGCCATGGTATAAAAAAAATGTTAGCTTTTCTTTCTGACTTAAATCTGACTTAAATTATATTTATCACTCCATGATTTCAGTTCGTCATTTATTAGTTGAATTGTTGTATTCTGTCATCAATATTTATAGTCCAGCCTATTACTGGAAGATTAATATTTTACATATAAGTAATCTGCTAAACATCTAGATCATATCTTTCTTGGTGGTTTTTTGTTTTATAATTCACTAAAAATTTTAGTTTTTATTTTGAAAATGAACTTTTTTATGTCCAAGGTTGTGATATGTAAGAGCAGTTGTAGTTAACTAAATTATTGCAAATGTCTATGGTATATGCCTTGGAAAGCAGCTGTGTTGTCCTCTGACTCGAGGTATGAAGTACATCTGAAAATACTTGATTTATTTTGTTTGCTTGCTGTCTTGCTCTGTACCCTTTGACATATTAATAACTTCCACTAACTGAATCCTGTCTTAGGTCATGTTAGAAATAAAAACCAACTTTTTTTAAAGTCCACAAAATCACTTTGACTTTGCATTGACCCACTCAAGCACACAGTTTTCTGGTTATGTATGACAAATCATAGTCCAAATGTAAATTAACACCTGCTTCTTCTCTGTCCGAGCTGTTGGAATGTCAAGAGCCTGCTCTGAAGCTTAGTCTTAAAATCACTCATGAAATTCTATGCAATTCATACAGTCATCAACAACTGCAACACCTTAATGGCAATATGTCAATTGCTAATTGCTGTCTAGTTATAGTAATGCGTAGAAGAAAATTATTCAAGGAAATAGACATGATTATAAAGGCAAACATAATTTTTTTCCAAAAATAATTCCTTATTTTACCCTGAAAAAATTTGATCTTTGGATTTTGTATACACTGTATGTAAAGCTATGGTCATTCGCTTGATGTGTGAGTAGGCATCATGAGAAAATGATTTCTGGACAAACATGGATCAGTGCTGCTATGACTCTTATGTACTTCTTGTGATCTTGAGATGATCACAGTAAAGTGATGTTCAATTTTAGGAAATTTATGAACCTGTCACAGACATCTATTTAGTAATTTTTTTTTGAAATGGTGAATATCCTCTGCCTTTGGAATCAGACACTACCATTGTGATACATTTTACTGTATGTTTACATTCCAGTATGTTTACAAGTTGTTCAAAAAGGACAGTAAGAGTAAAAAATACTGTTCTGTCCCATTAGGACCAATTCAATTAAAAATGACTGGTTTTGTATTGTTACAAGCACAGCTTTTCAATATTGGTAGTATATGAGAGAAAATAAACTCTAGAAGTATGTAGTCAGTTGAAGAAGTATCAAAGCATGGGGATGTTGAAAAGGCAAAAAACAACATCCCTAATACTCTTAAGTAATTTTGTGTGTTGCTGTTTAAGATAGTTCTGAACAAAAGGTCATTCTGCTGGGAGATGTAAAAAACAGTAAGAAGGTTTTTCCGCAAAACCAAGTGTGTGGTGGGGAGTTGCCCAAGACTGAGCTGGAGCAAAACTGTCCACCTGTAATCACTATGAAAGCTCAAGGCTGCAAACCACAGCTTAAACAGCTCAATCACCTGTTTTATTGCTTGATGCAATTAATCATAGTAGAGATGGTGTGCAAGTTGTAGAGTCATGCAGTTCAAATTCGGGTAATTAAAACAATTTTATTTCGTTCATATATGTGTTATCATATTTAGGTGTTTTTTTTAAATAATGCCCTTCCCTCCCCCCTCCCTCTCCCCTTCATTAAA
>NW_010428761.1:85085-85410 GCF_000710305.1 Buceros rhinoceros silvestris | reverse complement strand
TATTCCTCTTTTTATTCACTGCATAGGATGGACATGATCCCCCCCATGAATCAGGTCTGGGTAGTGAATAAGATTTTTGGCTTTTTTTCTTCTTTGAGTTGGTCCTTGGTCTCACTATCACGGACATTCTGATGTGTGCTATTTAATATACTCCCACATGGAGCATAAATAGAATGGCAGGGGAAATGCAGTGTTGGTACATCCTAAGTGGTGCATATGAGACAATCTGAGCTCTACCTGGCAGGATGGGCTATGTGCAGGACATTATTGCTCAGGACCAAGCTCTGAGTATTACAGTAGTGCCATTAAACAGTATTAGTGTTCA
>NW_010428761.1:77157-84931 GCF_000710305.1 Buceros rhinoceros silvestris | reverse complement strand
AGGAAACAAAAAGGTAAAGAAAACATCAGTAATTACTAGGAAAGGAACAGAGAACAAAGCAGAGAAGGCCATTATGCTACTGCAGTATAAATCTAGAATTTGCACATGTATTGTAAACTATCTACAGTTGCGATGTGTTCTGTTTACATGATGGGGGTGAGAGCTAGAGAAGGTTCAGAGTTTGCAACCAAGGATGAGTGGAAGTATGAAGTGTCCTCTGTGCATCTGAAGTTTAGAGAAGAGATAACTTGGAGGGTTGTTGAGAACGTTCTGCAAAATCATGGATGTCACAGGGAGGGTTAGTAGACATTTGTTGCTTCTTCTGATGCAAGAGGTAGGAGGCCTCAGATGAATTTCCTGAGGCCAAAGTTCAAAACTAGCACAAGTTTATAGTTTGAAAAACAAATAGAATGCCTGCAAACTTCTGCTGAGAGACGTTGTGGAGACCAGGTTCAAAAAGGGGACAGCTGCCTGCAAATGAGAGTCATTAATAGTTACTAGATAGGAAAACTAGAACAGGTCCAGGAACTGAAATCAGTTGGAAGTTGTGGGAGAGTACTAGGAGGTAAGAGTCATCTGTGTGTCTTCACAATGTTCCGTGAAGCCTTCTGGCCGTTTTGTTTTGTTTTGTTTTGTTTTCCCAGGGTATGATCTCTTACTCTTCTCAACTTTCCATCTTCCAGTTCTGACTGCTCAGGGATGCATTGAGACAACCAGGTTAACAGATGCATTGGGAAGCCCTGTAGTCACACTCTCTACCAGAACCAGTCATGAAGAATATTTAATCATCTCCTGTAGAGAGTGTGGCCATAACATTTTGTAATTGGTATCAGTATGCAATGATAAGTTTAGCTACTGATAAGCATGCAAAGCTCTGAACAGCTCTCCCAGGGCGTATGATGGCTTTGCATATCTTTAGATAAGTAGTTAGGGCAACATTGCCTGTGTTGATCCTGTCTTAGGCTGTGTGATAGAAAGTGGCTTGATGGGAAGCCAAAGTTTAAAGACTTTTGAGTACTGTGGTCTGCTTTAGGTATTGGTGCACTTCTTCCTTTAGATGGAGCCTGAGTGAAGTATGTGTTAGCAGTGTTCTCAGTCTGCTCCATCCTCACTGTTTGGGGAACAGTGCTGTGCCTCAGGGACATTGATAATGGTTTTGGAGCACCCTCATCTTCATCTGTTGGGTTCATTTCTTAATTGAGTGCACAGGAGGTACACATGTATGGCTATCAGGGCCCTAAGAACAGCTCATGCTTGGGTTGTCCCACCACGCCATGTGCAGCACTAGTTCATGAACTGCTGAAAAGGAGGTGCTGGGCTCTACAGCATTGCTTTGCAGAATGCAGAGCTTACTGCAGTATATGGAACCTTTCTCTGAACCAGGATGGTTCAGGTTTGTATGCTCTTCAGCAGATTTTTTTTTTTAACTTACTGATTTTGTTGCCATGAATTTCAGTTATTTTACAGATATCTGCTTTTATGATGCCAAGTTGTTCTACTTGTCCTATTGTCTAGTCCATCTGTCTAGTTAAATATTAATCTCTACATATCTTAAACACATTTTTGTCTATTCTCTTCCAGAAAATTTCCATATTACTTGTTTGTTTTAACAGCATGATATAGATAAATAGAAATATGAAATGAAAGTGCAGGACATTAAATAAGGCACTCCAGGTGCACTGATGGTGCCTGCATGAATGGTAATATGCACAGTAAGGATAAATAGAACATGTTGTGTCTCTTAACATAACCTTTCTCTTTTGGGGGGTTGTGAAGGATGGCTGGATGGCTTATTGCTTGCTGCAGTTGTAGTGCTCTGTCACCATTAATAGGTTGCTGCACGTCCTCATTCTTTTCCCAATTTGTAAGAATAGGATAATAATACTAACTTGTTCTAACATAGAAATGGACGGGTCAAATCATCTTTATTCTGCAGTCTCCTACAGCTTTCTTTCATGGCAATAAGGCTCGTTCCCCAGCAAGGGAAGAGAACAACATTATGCAAGCATCCTTCTCCAGAACAGTGAAAGATGCCCAATTTTCATGACTGGTATAAATAGTGTAAACTAAAAATTTTGATACAGGGACACGTATTCCATAGTTATGCTGAATTAGCATCTCCCTTCTCATTACTCTGTCAGTGCTCCTAGCACTTCCGTGCACCTACGTGCTTCTCAGAGTGCTAGATAAACCCTGAGCAATCACATATTCCCGCTCAGAGGCATCAGTTACTTGAGCTGTTTCTATCCCCCCGCCCCCTGCCCTGGTTCATATACCTCTAGAAAATGGCGTCTTGATTTCTGCTTGACTCAGTGACAGCTTCTACAAGCAACACAGAAGTTACCTAGCTAGCAGCTCTGCTCCAATGTCTGTCTTATAATATGGAGAAGTTCTTATAAATGTTTTAGTGTTAGTGGTCTCATCCTAACAAATGTCCTGCTAATCTCTTCTTTTAGCTTTGTGATGAGAGTTAGGTAGTCCTTCAGTGAAACTCGAGGGAGCTGTAGTGAGCCCCATCTCTTCAGGAGTGATTTCCTTCTCTGAGAGTCTGTCACAGAGCCAGTGTTTAAAAAGGAGTGAGACTGGTAATGTGGGAGAGGAACCTCCTGCCAAAATAGTCACCAATCATTTGTAGTGCTGCAAAAATCCTACAGATGTTACAGGAATGAAGTAACAGCAGTATAATCTGTACAGCACCCACACAGACCCTGCACTGGATAAAAACAATTTATATGGAAAAGTGTTTCTTTCTTCTGTGTCTTGTAGAACTTGCAAATTTCCCTGGTTTATGTTTGTAGGATTCTTTCAAACATGTTACTGCTTTTTTTTTCTCCTTAACCTTTTATTTATGTTATGCACAGAATTGCAGCACTACGTCAGGATCAGTAAGATATCGTGGACTGATCTTTAAAGCAAAAACATCTTTTGATGTTCATTACTGAAACTGCTTGTTCTGCATGCAGGTCCTCATACTTGTTAACATGCATGAACTACGTGTGCCCTGTGTGACTTTTAATTTCTCTGATTAGTTGTATGAATAAAGTCAAATTAGCAAAACAATGCTGTGCTGTTTTTGTAAATAATGCAAATGTACAGATTTCTTCTCCACAAAGAATGTCTAACACAAAAGGAGGGAAAATAGTTGACATTAAATTGACCGTTTTGTTTTTAAAGAGTTCTACTGAACTTGGGCTTCAAGGAGATTGTTTTAACAAAAAACAAATACAAGAGCTAAACTGATCTTTTATACTTCCTATATTTTTATACTCATAGCAGATAGACTGAAAGAACTTTGAGAAGCTTATTTCTTCCTCAACTCAGGCTAGAGACCAAAAATCTTCCAACATGGAAAATAGATGTTAGACAAGAAGCAAATACTTGAACACAAACAAAGGGCTTGTTTCCTAATGAACACAGCAGCATTATTTCAGCAGCTCTGTCATCTGATTTTGAGCTTGGTATGTCAGTATTTCCAGCGTGCTGCATGCTTCAAAGCTGCCTTCCTCCTCCTACAGCACACTGGTCTGCGCTGTAGAGAATGTACCATTTTTCACAAGAACAAGGTGACATATTATGAGAGAGGATGGGAGTGGGATGGAAGCTGGTGCTTGGCAGAAAGGCCTGGCTTCTTTAGTGTAAGCATTTGTTTTTTGAGACACATGTGATAGAGAGAGGGAAGGGTGAGAAAGATGTAGGGAAAAAAGAGTCTTTGGGGACTATCTGAGAAATACGATACACATGTAGGAAAATCTGCCCCACGCTAGCAAGGAGGAAAGATGATTTTATTCTCCCTGATTGTAGTGATTTAAAGGAGCAATTAAAATACAGCTTGAAGC
Organism: Buceros rhinoceros silvestris; assembly: GCF_000710305.1. Lineage (NCBI taxonomy): Eukaryota > Metazoa > Chordata > Aves > Bucerotiformes > Bucerotidae > Buceros > Buceros rhinoceros. The sequence goes on along the minus strand of NW_010428761.1, from coordinate 81,095 downwards.
TTTGAAGCATCTACACAAAATTTAATCTCTTACATGCTATCTCTTTTGATTAATTGTCTGCACATATCTCTGGTGCTAAATTACCTCTGGGTTATTTACCTAAGTGTTATTCAGGAGAAAGAATTTTTCCTAAAGCTTCTGTGTTTTGCAGCTGTACCCTGTCAAAGAGCACTGCAAAAGATGTCTCAAACAATGAGCCTGCAAATCCTTTATTATGCAGGGAAAGTACAACCAGCTCCTTCTCTCTCCACAAATCCACTCTCGTGGTTCAGAGAAGCAATCTTAATTTGAATTGCCCTTGGTTTCAGGCTAGCAAAACTGATCAGCCCTGTTTACTGGTCTGTTTTCTGGAATCATCTGCTTTTCCATAGCTCTTACAATCTGTCTGCAGAAGTGATCAGACAGTCCTTTGCAGCTGTGGTAGATTCTCAACAAAGCAAGCACAGAACCGGCTCCTTTAATCTGCTGGATGCAGCTGCTAAATACAAGCAGTGTCGCTTCAAAGAAATTCAATATGCCTGGCCATTCAGAAGTACCTCCTGGTACCACTTCCATGTGCTGCCTCTGAGCAGTTTCCACTGTTGACAGTCTGTGACCTCTGGATCGATGCTCCTGTAGTCATGTCACTGTCTATGGAGGGATCAAGTTCCTTTCTTAAACTTTGAATAAAAAGTTAGTTATATGCTACTTTCCACTGATAATCAGTTATGCATTAGTGATGGAAAGAATGTACAGAGGGAAGTGTGTATCCTTTTACGTAATAGATTTATTTCAATTTGGCTATTTTTGTAATCTTGATCACTGCCTGGGATAAAACATTGTAGGCCTTTTATGTACTTTCTTTGATGGCTCCTGGTGTAAAGATGACAAACCTCAATTTATAGAGCACTTGAACAAGGCTGAGGATAAATAGTGTGAAAATACTTATGCAAATGTGTCAACTTTAAGAGCCAGTGATTGATGTGAAAGTGTCAACTTCAGGAGCCACTGAAATGAATAGGGTAAGTTCTCATCCTCAGACATGCTGTAGGAGTTGGGTAACATACCCCAACTGTAACAGCAATAAATTTTTTGTAAATTACAGCTATGACTTCCAGAATGACATATCTCTCGAAAGCTGCATAAGCACTGAGGTTGAGCCAGATGAGTCCTGTGAGCTCTTAATCCTTTTCATTTTATCCCTGCTTGATTACTGTGACAATATTAGATGGATCAAAATTAACTAAAAGTAATAATCCATTTTTCATAGAGATCCATATTGCACAGAGGATCATGTGTAGGCCTCTGTGAGTCAGATGAGTCAGGCATAGATTGATTAAGGCTGACTGATCATTTTAAAAGCCTGAAATTAACATAAGAAAGTTTCATAGAAGTTTTTAGTGAGAGCTGCTTAGCTTATTCTAGGTGGTGACCAGCAGTGCTATTCTGCAGTCATTCAAACTAATTGCCAGCTCCTCATGTGACAATATTTTTGTTTTGTTTGTTCTGGCATAAGCACTAATTGGAGTAATGGAATGACAGTTTGTGCCAAGCAGTACAAGGGAGATCAGATCCTATGTGCACATTCATGTGTCCGTATGTCTTCAGTTGTGTGTGTTTCTGTGCCAAGAGGAGGCACTGTAGTTATACATACTGCTGCCAGGTGCATTCAGCACTTGAGCTGAGTAATGTAGCTTTGGAGATGAACCATGCAAAATGATGAAGGCATACTGTCCCAGTGGAGTCCTGTTGATCCCTGAAATGGAAAAGCGTGTAGAAACAGACATTACGCTTTAAGCAGAGTCAATATTTCCTTGGTTGTCACCGTCTTGCACACAGATTGATGGGAGTGTATAGTTGCACATTCAAGGATACCAGCTGTACTGTTAAGGGACTGTTTCCCTAATTCTGTGCAGAGGAATAGTAATGTGGCATTACAGCATTATGTTTCTTGAGGCAGAAATTCCGAAATAGGCAGATGAGTTAGTATGGAATTTGGTAAAGATCAGAATTAAGTGAGCCTTGTAAGGGAAATTATTACTTTCATTTCTCCATCATGAGAGGGCTGAGAGAAAGAGATTTCCTTACTATGACAAATGTTATGTGAGGCGAGTGGTGCCTCTGATGGTGAGGTCAAGATGGACTCTGCATTATGTGGGTAGCTTGGTAATGCACTTCTGTGTTGTGCTGTACTGAGTGCTTCGAATTACATCAGTGGTTACAAGCTAATCTTTGGAAAGGTGTATATTTCTGCATTTGTACATAAGTATCTATGTCTAAAGCAAAACCATAAAATGTATGTCTTTTTCTAGTTGATACTCAGTATGATGCCATAAACATTGCTATTATTAATAGAGTAATTTTACACTCCAGTAATTTTCTGGGTTATAACTTCTCATTCCGTTTACTGGAAAAACTTTTTGGTACTTCTTCCATATGAATCCAGACCTGAAAGAAAAAAATTCTGATGGTGATATCCAAGAATCCAACGAACAGTCAAGATGCAAAGAATTTCATCCTATTGAATCTGCAGCTTTCCCCAGCAGGACTGCTCCTCACAGTAGTGAATGGGTCTCAAGAATCATGGAGACTGTTTCCAAGCAGTTGGAGACAGATCTTATTTTTAGCTGTACTTCTTCAGGTCATGGATTCACACATGGAACGTCAAGAATGAATTTGAGGGCATCTAGCTTCCTATCAGAGATATGGGATAACATCAAATCATGCCTGAAATTGTTGCTTCAGGCATGCTTATTAATCCTGATTGCGTTGTGACCCTCCCCAGCCCCCACACTTCTTTCAGGGATCCAATATGCTTAATTCCAAGAAAGAAAAGAGTCATTGTAGGATATGTTATCCTCCCCTGATCCATTACACAGGACAAGGAGGTTTTTTTACTTGTCATTTTTGTTTGACTAATGGCTCTAGACAGGAACTGGAAAGCAAGTACTAGTTCCCTCTTGGGAAAAACTTTAATGAGATTTACAGACCAATTTATGCAGATTCAGAGAGGTTTGAGAAGCATTGAGACCTGAACACTGAACTTTCTTGGAGTTCCCTATTTTGATTATAAAACTTCAGGTGGGAACTATTCATTGACTTACTTGACAGCTTACTCTGTTGTCTGTTAAAAAAGGTTGGTTGACAAATAACTGCTGATGAAGAGCCAGCCAGCTTTCCTTCTGGTGGCTGGAGGATTGCCAGGAGTTGCCTGGATGTCATTACCAAAGTAGAGATGGCCAGCGGTAACATTGTGACTGACCTGCCAGGCTGGTTGTGGGGGTTTGGTGTGATGTGTGCTGTGGGGTGTCAATGGGGGCTGATGATGATGTCCCAGTGGAGAGGCAAACTTGCTTTCTGTTTCAGGCTGCACTTTTCAGGCTGCTTTTATGAGACATCTGTGTATGTTTTCTCCCGCGAGAGAATATTTTACTGGGAAATCAGTAGCAAAATGAAAATAGAGATTAAAACTAACTTGTTTGGAATCTGCCTTCTAATTCAATAACCCTGAAAGTTACTCCTTTCCTCTGAATATTCACCTACTTTGTTAGTGCATTTGAATAGACTTCTATTTTTGTTCCTGAATTAGGAGCTCTTTGAATTTAACAAAATTGTTGCTTAGCAATTTTAGGTAACTGGCTAAACATTCATGTTCAGATTGAGTTGAATCTTGTCTTGAAGTTTTCTTAGAGCAGTAATTTTGAATTAAAACAATGACTTAAAGATGAAAATTAGTTTTGTCTCAAGTGATTCCTGCTCTTGGGAATTAAGTCAGAGAAAAATTATGACCCCTTCTTTTTCACTTTAATAGAAAGTTAGGATCCCCCCTTTTTTATGTGTTTCCCGCTCTTGAATTAGTTTCTTATTCCAGTTTGTTAGAGGAGCTGACTACTCAGGAAAAGTTATGAGAGTTATGACTCTGTGAACCATGTGTTTCCTGACCTATTGCAACAAGTCCT